>NC_058102.1:34557954-34860984 GCF_020171115.1 Neogale vison | reverse complement strand
TGATTTGTTTAGCTGCCACATTTTAACAAAAATTTGGTATGTAATTGTAGTTAAGAGCCTGACCTTTCACCAGAAAAACTCCCAAACTTCCCTTTCCCCCAGTTTCCTCATTTATATGGGGATTTCAAAAGAACATAACATACTGGGATATTGAGATAATTAAATAATGCAGTAAAATTAAAGTGCTTAGAACTGTATGTGTACATATGAGTTAGTTAAAAAAAAAACCATACATAATATACCAAGTATCTATAAACATTGGAGACTGACCAGATAGCTGACATGTTAAGACAACCATCTTTCAGTGGAACACACATATACACCTCTCATTCTTAGAATGGTAGATTATGTCAAAAAAATGTCCTTTTATTCAGCTGAGTGACTAGATGAGTGTTTAATATGCCATATGGTTCAAGATCTGGCCCCAGAAGTGGGAACTAGAGCAATGCATGAAAAAAAGAGAAGAGCAATGGAGAAAAAGAAAATAGACAGAAGTGAAAAGAATGAGAAACAATGAGATGGCCAAGGCTCAAGGCTCACAGTTAATATGTTGAGTGTTACCAACAGTGAGACATCCCTTCTGGGGCTGAGAACAAAGATACTTCCTACACAATGTCTCTTCAGGAGTAGGACTCTTAGTAGAGGCTCAAAAATCTTCAGACATATTTCATATGCAGATACCATAAATTTATGTTTGAAGTTGAAAAATTTTGGAGATCTGTGTCATAAGTTTGAATGGATGTAAGGTCAGTGTTAAAGAAAGTACTGTAAGGCATGGCATAAAGATTAAAATTGTATCTGAGATGGTGCCTGGGAAATCAAGGAAATCTGCAGCTTTATGACATGTGCTTTCCTCAGCCAGTAGCTTGAATTAGTCTTAGGAAAGAATGCAAGGATGTTTAACTTACAGAAAAGACAATTTAGAAAAGACAAGAGAGGATGTGTCTTCAGTGTTTGAAAGCGTGCCCTGGGATAGAGGGATTTGATTTATGTAGCTGGACAGTACAGAACCCAGACAATTTGGAAAAAGTTTGTGATGCATGTTTTTAGTCAGTGAGGTAGAATTTTATAAATACAATATATCTACCTCTAAATATGCTACCTGCTTCATGAAGAAATGCATCCCTTATCCTACACATGCCTGAAAGAAGAATAAACTGACAACGTCTCATAGTTACCAGGAAAAAATGATGCTAGAGTTGGTAGAAATTTAGGCTTACGAGGTCTCCAAGGACCATCCTTTCAACACTGATAAAATTGTGACAGGTTAAATATTTTAATTATATTTTTGGTACACACACACACACACACACACATACATTATATAATGACATTCAAATTTTGACTTTCTTTTTTTGTTGTTCTTTTTCTCTGGAGACATAATTCTATGGATGAAACAATAATCCGATAGTTTAGAAACATAATACAGTAAGAAACAGATGGCTTGAATGTATTATGTAGTTAAGGAGATGTTTCACTGTAGTTTTTTGACACAGTATAAAGTCACACTAGTTCCACCTAGCTAAAGCAGATCTTTAGTTGGAAAACAAACCTCTAAAACAGGTTGAGGAAGGTTCTATTTTAACACCAGCACAAGCAGATGAATTTATGACTAATTGTATCACAAATACCAAGGGAAGGAAAAACTTTAAGACTCTGCAACTCCAAAAATATTTTCAGATTCTACCTGTAGTTTTACAATGATTGTAGTGGTCTTTTTGCTTGATAACATAGAGTGTGATATGTCAGAATTGTCAGGAAATTTTAATGCGAGAGAAGGATACTTTTTTCATGCATAAGATATGGTGAAGTGAAAAAAAAAGATATGGTGAAGTGATGATTTAATTATACACAAGGCAAATAAAAACAAAGCAAATAATACCAGTTTGTAGGTAAATGTTTCTATTAGATTGGGAACTATAATCATAACCAAGATAATTATTATTTTATTTTTTTTTTATTTTTTTTTTTTATTTTTTTTTTTTTTAAAGATTTTATTTTTATTTATTTGAGAGAGAGAGACAGTGAGAGAGAGAATGAGCGAGGAGAAGGTCAGAGAGTGAAGCAGACTCCCCATGGAGCTGGGAGCCTGATGTGGGACTCGATCCCGGGACTCCAGGATCACGCCCTGAGCCGGAGGCAGTCGTTCAACCAACTGCGCCACCCAGGCGTCCCCAAGATAATTATTATTAATGCTAGTGTAATGAAGTCCAGTCTGGAACATTTTAGAAAGTGCTATGAAATATTTTTATCTTGTACTTGGTAGAAAACCGAACTGAAATTCAACATAAAAATAAATATGGAGTGGCGCCTGGTTGGGTCCGTGGGTTGAGCCTCTGCGGCTCAGGCTGTGATCTCAGGGTCCTGGGATCCAGGCCCACATCGGGCTCTCTGCTCAGCAGGGAACCTGCTTCCCCCTCTCTCTCTCTGTCTTCCTCTCTGCCTACTTGTGATCTCTCTGTCAAATAAATAAATAAAATCTTTAAAAATTATTGGAAATATACCCTGTATTATTTCTTCCATTGTCCTTGATTTCACTGGGAAATAATCCTCCTCCCAAGGAACAAATGTATTTGTAGTTAGGAGATAGGAAAATAACAACAACAAAAAAAGTAACTGATGTAAATAGTGAGAAAAACAATCTGAAATCTCACAAATGTTGGCAGAGATTCCTACAAGCACAAGCATGCACATGTATGCTAACACACATATGTGCACACCCACAAGCATACACACACTCAGATACACACACGCAGTCTTACTCCCCTTAAGAAATAGCTTCCCTTCTCTTACTGATCCCTCACTCAGTTTTAGAAAGACACTCTGGCCACCTAGTTGTTCCTTTACCACCTAGGCACTTAACCAGCCCTTACTGCCTTTATCTGGCATAATTCTATTCATGCCCTCAGCTTTAATGTTCTCAAGGGTCACTATCTTACTTCAGTCAAATATTTCCCCAAATCTCACCTTTATTTAAAAACTTACATTTTACGGAGAACCTGGGTGGCTCAGTTGGTTAAGGTCTGCCTTCAACTCAGGTGGTGATCTCAGGGTGTGGGATTGAGCCCCAGGGCAGACTCCATGCTCAGTGGGCAGTCTGCTTCTCCCACTCCCTGTGTCCCTCGCCCCACTTGCATGTGGGCACACACATGCCCTCTCTCTCTCAAATAAATAAATAAAATCTTTTTTAAAAATTAAAATTAAAATTAAAATTAACATTTTAGGGGCGCCTGGATGGCTCAGTGGGTTAAGCCTCAGCCTTCGGCTTAGATCATGGTCTCAGGATCCTGGGATGGAGCCCCGCATCGGGCTCTCTGCTCAGTGGGAAACCTGCCTGCCTCTCTGCCTACTTGTGATTTCTCTCTCTGTGTGTCAAATAAATAAATAAAATCTGTAAAAAAATAATTACATTCTATTTTGGGATAATTTTAGTTTTACAGAAAACTTCCAAAGATAATGTATAGGGTTCTTGTGTATTCCTCCATTAATTTCAGTTTTCCCTGATATTATCATTTTATAGTACCCTGTAGTATATTTGTCAAAACTGAAAACCCATATTGACAGATTATCAACTAAATGCCACATGTTTTGGATTTCCACTAAAGTCTTTCATTTTTTTAATTTGGAAGATCCTATTCATTGTATCATGATGCATGTAGTTGTGTCCCCTTCCTTTCTTCTTGTATGGTAGTTCCTCACTCTGTCTTTATTTTTCATGATTTTCACAATTTGGGAGAGTACTAGTCAGATAATTCACAGAATTATCTGACTTTAAGTTAGAATTCTTAAAATCTAACTTTAAGTTAGAGTTCTTTTTTCTCATGATTGGACTGTGACTAAGGGTTTTTGGAAAGACTATCACAGTGGTGACATGCTCTTTTCATCACATTATATTAGGAGATAAATGATATCAGCATGACATAACTGAAGATGCTATCCTTGATCGCTTGGTTAGGGTAGTGTTTGGCAGGTTTCTCTATTGTATAGTTATAATTTTTCCCTTTCTGTATTCTATTACTTGGACACAAATCACTAAATTGAGCCCACCCTCAAGAGAGAGTGGGATTAAGCTTCATCTACAGGAGGGTGGGTGTATATTCTAATATACATCAGAATTCTGTAAAGAAGATTTTTTCATTCTTCTGTATTTATATAATCATCCATTTATATCAATGGATATTTATATATATACCATCCATTTATATCATATGACCTTATGAATATTTGTTTTATATATTTGGGTTATGATTCAGTACTATGCTACTTATTTTATTGCTCAAATTGTTCCAGCTTAGGCCATTGAGAGTCCTTTAATGTTGGCTCCTGTACCCTTTGACTAGCCCTAGCTTTTGGTTTTTTCTGCACCTAAGTTCCTGTCCTACAAGATGCTGCAGGATTACCTTGCACTTTCACTATCCCAGTCCTAAAATCAGCCATTTACTTAAGGATCCTTGGTTCCTTTTGTAGGAGAATGGTATATAGGAGCTGAGATCTTGACACCAGGTGTGTTTTTTCCTACTGGGGTAAATCTCATCATTTCATTTTACTTATTTACTTTCTATCTTAAAACTACGTGTGGATTAGGCTCTCTTTTTGCTCGTTATCTCATCTTTTTAATGAGACTACCCTGACTACCCATTTCATGGTGAAATCTTCCTCTCCCCCAACCTCCATTACAAGTTCCCATTATCTTTTTTTTTTTTAAATAAATGTCTATTTTAATGTTTTTCACAATAGAATAAATGCTTCTCTTGATGACTGAAGATATTATAAGGCTGTTTGGCAGTATTCACCACAGTAATGGTCATCTTCCTGATTGTTGTGTAGTCTTCAGTAATTATAAGGAATTACTTGTCTGAAACTGCTGTCAAACCAGCAGGACTGCATTTAAGCATCCATCATTTTCAGGACTGTTGGTAACCTGGGCATATTTTCCCCCAAATAACTTTACCTCCTTGTATCACAAGGCCCAACTAGCTCACAATCACCTCAATTACAGTTCCTTTGGTAATAACACCCAAAGTTGTATATATTAGGGGTGAAGGATTTTTTTTTTTTTTTTAACACCGAGTATTGGCAGGCAAAAGGTGGCTTTCAATTCAGGATATGTTACATGGGCCTTTTTGAAACATAAGTCCATTGGCCTAATGAATCTTTCTTATTTAGGTGGTTTTCGAGTAAAGCCATCTCCAACAAAGCAGACTTTAGTGACCATTTTCTTCCATGCTTTCTTCTTTCTCTTTCCTGTTCTTAATACTTCTGTTTCTCCCTGGGCGCGAACTTTGAGTAAAGGAACTTCCCAGTTTTCCCGCTTTCTCTTTTCCTTTTTGTTTAATCATATTGGAAAGTACTTTAGCTTGAGACTGTCCCTCCCTGTCCAGTAGGTACACAGGTACTGCTCCTTGTGGAGTCTTTCCATCATTCTTTTGTTTGGTGTTTCTCTTTTCATGCATTTTTTTTTAAAGATTTTATTTATTTATTTGACAGACAGAGATCACAGGTAGACAGAGAGGCAAGCAGAGAGAGAGGAGGAAGCAGGCTCCCTGCTGAGCAGAGAGCCCGATGCGGGGCTCGATCCCAGGACCCTGGGATCATGACCTGAGCTGAAGGCAGAGGCTTTAACCCACTGAGCCACCCAGGCGCCCCTCTTTTCATGCATCTTGATAGTCTTTTTCCTTTGTATTTTCTCAGCATGGTGCTGTTAATGGTAGAGCTTAGCTTTCAGACCAATCATCTTTTTTGCCTTCTTTGAATGTTCATTAACCTCTCGACCTTCTTTCTTTTCTTTTTTTCTCATGGTAATCCAAAGGATAGCCATAGCGCTTCCAGTTGTAACTCAATATATTCATTTTGTGGCATGGTGAGGGCTGCAGAGCCGATGGTGCAGCTGTTGGCGAGCAAAGAAGCTCTCAATTTTCGGATCTCCCAGACCCACGAGCTAACTCCATGCAAGCCGTGACAGGAAAAAGATTCCCATTATCTTTTTACAGTGTTTCCTCTTTCATAGCACATTCAAAAATGTTATAGAATTGGGGTACCTGGGTGGCACAGTTAAGTGCTGACTCTAGGTTTCAGCTCAGGTCCTGATATCAGGGTCATGAGAGCAAGACTCTAGTCAGGTTCTATGCTCAGTGATGTTTCTGCTTAAGACTCTTTCTCTGCATTTGCCCCTCCCCTTTCTCTAAAATAAATAATTATTTTAGAAAGTTATAGATTTTACTTATATTTTTCTGAGTAGCTCTCCCCCCACCAAAGATTTTGTTTATCAAAGAGAGAAAAAGAGAGAGCACACAAGCAGGGAGAGAGGTAGGCAGAGGGAGAAGCAGGTTCCCCACTGAGCAAGGAGCCCAGTGAAAAACTTGATCCCAGGACCCTGGGATCATGACTGGAGCTGAAGGCAGATGCTTAATTAATTGAGCCACCCAGGTATACCCTGAGTAGTTTTAATGTCCGTTTTTTCTGCCCCTAAAATTTAAGTTTTATGAAGGCAGGGATTTTTACTTTGACCATTACTGTATATATAGCATACAGAGCAATATCTAACACAAAGGTGGGAGTCAAAAATATTTGTTAAAAAGTATGGATATTTGCAAGAAAAATCTAAGATCTAAATACATTTTAGCTTTCATCTCATCAAACATTAAATATTTCAAATTATGTTTAAATGTAAAATAGAGCAATTTAGGCAATTTTTTAATAGGATTGGAAAAATACAAGAAAATCAGAAAACTGTACTGTTAAGATTATTTATTAAAGGCCACAAACTTAGTGTATTTTGCATGTTAAAATGTAGATAATTGTACCTAAACGTGTAAATAATTTATCTTTAGTGGAAGTTTATTTTTATCAGATAAGACATATTCATTTAATATCTAATATTACAATCAAAACCTAATTTTCATTCATTAAACTGTCTGTAAATATAAGGTCATCAAATACTGTCAACTAATTTTACCATCTTACTGTTCTGTAATTAAATAATGAGTTGAATAAAACATTTGGTATATGCTCATTTCATGGTTGTATAAAAGTCATAGTTTTAACCTTTGAAACTACACTTCAACCAACTTGCTCATTAAGTGAGCATTAACAAAATAGTAATAGTTAAGGGCTTAACTGGTCTTGATTCAGTTAGAACAAAAAGAGACAAGAAATAAAATTTAAGTGAAAACTTTATACTCTTGAAAAAAATCGTTTACAATAGAAGTCATTATGAAAATTTACGCATCAATTTGATAGTGCATGGAATCTAAATGTGCTTTAAATATGAGTTTATGCAAAATGATGCGATTGTAGTCTAAAATTTGAATAGGAATCTATATCAATGTTCAAACAGTTTAGGAACTAAACTGTATTTGAAACAGTAGTACTAAACTGTATTTGAAACAGTAGTTTCAAATACAGTTTGAAACTACTGTTTCAAATACCTGAAAGCAGACTTTGATGATTCAAACCCTATTATAAATACCAAACACAAAAAGGAAGAAAAATTAATACTATTTTGGAATCATAACTTTAGAGTAAAAAAAAAAAAAAAAGTTAAATAAAAAACAAAACAGACACTATAAATTTAACTGGAAAAAAAAAACCACCTTGATCATTTCAATATATTGATATATTCACGAGATACCTTGTCATAAATAATTTCCTAGCCATGCAGTAAAATTATACAGTATTTTCTTGACAATTAAGTTTACTGATAATATCTTAACAGTATTTAAGAAAGATAATTCTTTCTCTCTACTGTTTTTTTCTTTCCTTCTCACAGGAAGATTCACATTCATCTTCATAGTCATCCACAAACACATCCACACTCACAAAAACATACACTCATGAATTGCACTTTTAGGCATTAGGAAGGATGCCAGATGAAATGCAAGATTGGTTTTCAGTCTAACCATGTCAATCTAAATATTTATAAGAAATAATCATTTATATACAAAGTAGGTTTTTATAAATGATAATTTTTGTCTTTTAAAATACATGCTAATAACAATATTTCAGTAGTATATAAAATTTTGAGAAAAAAATCAGTAAGATCAATTAAGCTTCAGGAATATTAGCACGTTTTGCCCAAAGAGCTACATATAATGCAAAACAAGCTGTATTCTTAAGGAATGTAATTTTATCAGTTGATTGGTTAAAAAAAAATCATATTTATTAAAAAATTGTTCAGAGATATAACCGGCACTGTGCTGGAGTCAGCTTTTACCAGCTTATGAGAGCTGAATGTTCCTGTTACTTCCCATCTATGTGTTCCATCTTTCCTGACATGTTGGTAGTTAGAAATCAACCATGGTTGCAGTATTTACACAATGAAGATTAGAAAGCACTATACATTAAAAGCTTGTTTATGTGTGTGTGTTTTGGGGTTTATTTTTTATTAAAGATTTTATTTATTTATTTGATAGACAGAGGTCACAAGTAGGCAGAGAGAATGGCAGAGAGGGGGAAGCAGGTTCCCCACTGAGCAGAGAGCCCAACACAGGGCCCAATCCCAAGACCCTGAGATGATGACCTGAGTTGAAGGCAGAGGCTTAACCCACTGAACCACCCAGGCGCCCCTATGTGTGTGTGTTTGAATAACTGATTACTAAAAATTAGCCAGCAAATCCCTGAATATCATCTAACCCTTGCACACATTTAGCAACACAGTCATCTGGTTTTCTGTTTTGAAATTACACATTTCTTTCTTTCTTTAAATATATTATTTTTCTCTTATAACTATAGGAGTCATTGATTAAAAAGTGTGATTATTAGTAAAGAATTACTTTTGTGTGATTTTCATAGCATGATAGAAATAATGAAGAAGAGCTTCAAATTATATTTTACTGTTCGAATATTCAAGTTTGAATTAATATTTTTAGGAGTCATGGTTTTCATTAACTGAAAATGCTCTTTAGAAATTTTCTAGTCACTCTTTTTTTTTAAGGTTTTATTTATTTATTGACAGAGGGAGAGAGATCTCAAGTAGGCAGAGAGGCAGGCAGAGAGAGGGGGAAGCAGGCTCCCCACTGAGCAGAGAGCTCAATGAGGGGCTCCATCCCAGGACCCTGAGATCATGACCTAAGCCAAAGGCAGAGGCTTTAACCCACTGAGCCACCCAGGCGCCCCTCAGGTCACTCTTTTTCATCTTTCAGTGAATTTAGAAAATGTCAAAATTGATCTGCTTGATCAATTTCCCCATTTAGATAACTTTTAAAAGACCAAAACCAAAACAAAACAAGCAGATGAAACTCTTGGGTAGATTAGATTATGATTGAGATGCCCATCTTAAACCTTGTGAAAAAAAGTTGAGATAATAAATAAACAAAAAGGTGTTTAGCAAGTCAATATTTTCTCTCTGGGGACATACTTCTTTATCAACTAGTCAGAGAACCTTCTGTCTTTATGTTAGTTTTGAGTTCGGCAACATCTGTGCTGTTTTTCTTCCATGACCTAAGGAGCTACAAAATGTGGTCTCACGTATACCATTGTTCCCTGGAGTAAAGCTGGAGACTACATAATGAGGCCGGTAAAGCCACAAGAATATATTTAATTTTATTTACTTCAAGGATGTATGTAGACTTTTAGAGTAGTAATTTGCATCCCTAAATCAAGAAAATTTTAAAAAGAAAAGCTGCTTTTTTGGTACTATTGTTGTTATCATTGTTGCTCAGAAATGTAGGGTATTGTGTTACAAGGAAAATCTTTTTTATGGTAATTTTTTTAAATTAGATCTTAAAGTGGATCAATAGATCTGTATTCATTATTACACAAATTTTCCCCAACTCTCACAGGGAAGACAAAAAGGAGATAATATTTTAGGGAGGGAGTTGGTTGATTCACATTCTTTCTAGGAAGTGAAGGTTATGATTAATATATGACAACTTGAAAAATAGAATGCGGTTCCACTAGACTAATCCATTGAAGACAGAATTTCACCATAAATACAGTCAGTCAACCCTCTGTATTCATGGATTCTGTTTTTTCAAATTTTCCTACTCAGTAAAATGTATTTGTAATCTCCAAATGAAAACTCGTGACATTTTGATAGTCATTTATAGACATAAGTAAAGAAGCAAAAAATTTGAGTTACCTAACTCACATGTTCGCAGCTAAGGTTTTTCTCTTCTTCTCTCATTTATTTTTTTTTCGAAATCTATCAGTTTCCTGTTATATTGTAAATTAGTGTTCTTTCTGTGGTCTATTTCATGCTATACTTTTAAACTTTTGTGCTTTCTGTTGGTGGTTTTGCTTTTTAAAATGACACCCATGCACAGCGTTGTAGTGGGTTTCTTGTTCCTAAGTACAAGGAGGCTGTGATGTGCCTTTGGGAAAAAATGCATATGTTAGATAAGCTTCCGTTAGGTAGGAGTTACAGTGCAGTTGACTTCTACTGAGTTCATTGAGTTCAATATTAACGAATCAATGATGTGTTAAGTAAATGCATAAAACAAGTCATCTAATGATCAATTTCTGAAAATGTGACCAGAGACTCACAGGAACTTAACCCTGTATTTTTCCTAGGAGAAATGATTCAGTACTAATTAACTGAGCATTTTTAGCCACGTTACAGAACATAACTATGATAAATTATAAGAATTGACTGTATCTTGAAGTAATTAATGTAGTGGGATAGAATGTCACACCTAAAAGCAATTTTGTGGAGAACTGTTAATTTTCACTAAAGCTTTTATATCAGTAGGTGATACTCTTAATTTGAACAAAAGAGATATTTATAATCACAATTTTAAAAGTAACAATAATGATATAAATAGAAAAGCCGCCTTAAAATTGTCAGTTTGATAACTATCTGTTGGCCAAAGCATCCTAGAAGTTCGGCTCCTTTTGGGAGCAACTGTTTTTGATAATCAATCATAGTTTTGTATACTCTAGTTGATAAAGACATTCAGTTATTAAGATTACTCAACTCAGTTAAAAACTATAATACATAGAAAAATGAGGAACGGTGCCTGGGTGGTTCAGTGGGTTAAGCCTCTGCCTTTGGCTCAGGTCATGATCTCAGGGTCCTGGGATTGAGCCCCACATCGGGCTCTCTGCCCAATGGGGAGCCTGCTTCCCTCTCTCTCTCTGCCTGCCTCTCTGCCTACTTGTGATCTCTCTCTCTCTCTCTGTC
Source organism: Neogale vison (assembly GCF_020171115.1). Taxonomy (NCBI): domain Eukaryota; kingdom Metazoa; phylum Chordata; class Mammalia; order Carnivora; family Mustelidae; genus Neogale; species Neogale vison. Next base: position 34,849,865 of record NC_058102.1, on the reverse strand, counting down.
AAATAAATAAATAAAATATTATAAAAACAAAAGAAAAATGAGGAAAATGGCTAATAGGATCTAAATATTCAGGTCATCTGTATTTGAAATATAAACTTCTACAATTTATATATATCAAAAAAGTTATTGTCTTTATAATATTAAACTATATAATTTATTAAGGAGGAGAAAAATAGCTACCATATATTGATTACTTGTTATGAAGGAGATGCTTTTTCTTGCTCTTTATATATATATATTATTCCATTTTGCCCAGTAGTCACTGTATTAAGTAAATTATATTAGTATCCCAATTATACATTTAAGACTGCTAACAAGTCCAATGTCACTCAACTGCTAAGGAAGAGACTCAAATTTATAAGTTGGGAGTCATAACTCCACAGCTAGGAAATAAAGACATAACACAGATAACACCTTTTATCTGATGAGATTTTATCAGTATGTGAAAATCCCATTTTCAAATCTGTTCTCCATCTATGACACCTAATATATACATATATATATATGGTTTTATGATGTTCATTCTCAATAAACAATCCCTATTTCATCCCAACAAAGAAAAGCAAACAAAATAATTATTTCCTGTCCATTCTCACCAATTGATCCTCCTTTAGGATATTTGTAATTTGAAATGTTTCAGTACACCAACATTCAATACTGTTAATTAAGAAAGAGAGTGGTCATGAATATAATTACATGTTACCTGGACTGAAAGTACAAGATATTTCAAAATAAAATTTGTCATACACTTTTTAAGGAAAATAGTTCTTTAGGTTATTGGAATGGCTATTTAATAAACAATCTAAAGAAACATAATAGTAACAACTCCAGAAAAGAACTCCTCATGAATTTGGTACACATACAGGCACCTTTATATTAAGCAAAACTGATGACAAAAACAAACTTTTTTGGAACATAAACACCAAAACTACAGCATCCAGATGTTGTACTCTATTCTTGATGAAATTCTGAGATAAATTTGGTTATGTTTTTCTGTTTGTTTAATATGCTCTATACATTTTAATAAAGTTATCATTATTCTTGTTTTTTCTTGTTGCAAGGAAGTGTGAGATTTCTCCCTCATTTTATTTGAGGCAGGATTTCCACATAACCTTAACCCCACTGGGGATCTTTCCAATTTTTTCAAAGAAATAGGTTTTTGACACTCTCTTTTATCAATTCAGTGAGACCTTTAGTTCAGATATTACTGCAGTTCTTTTAGTTCAGTTCAAATCATTCGGAGAAGACTAAGCCAGATGATCAAATGCAATTCTTCCTAAGGGCATCACAGTACAACAAATGTATTTGTTTTGGGATTTGTGACTAGTAGCAGACTCTGTTTATAAATACAGATTATGCCACAGGTATTAGTGACACTCTGTCACACCATATCACACAGTTGCCACTGAATAATTTTAAGGTGTCTGATTCTCATTCTTTCTGTGACTGTTTTATAAGCTGAAGATGATCATCTTTGCTACACTGAAATAGAATTCACAGCAAACATGAATTCTATCCACCCCTTGGTCATGTCCGTCTCTGTTTAGTCATGGGCATCGAAAATGACATCAAGGGTAGAAATTTCTTTTCACCTTCGGAGAAAACACATTTCATCTCGTTTCATCTGTTCCCTTCCTTTTCTTTTTTTTTTTTTTCTTTTGTTCCCTATAGTAGAAGAATCTGTCTTAAAACACTAACCAATTTATTACCATCTGTAAAGTTTTGTGGTGAACTAGGCAGAGCTGAAATCAATGGAAAGTCTTTCCTGCAAGGCTCTTTAGGGTTTGATTCTCCTCCCATGGAATTTTCCAGGAAATCTCAATTATAGTTTGAGCTTTGCTGGAGGGTGTGACTCCCTGTGGGGAGCCTCTCTTACAGCAGGGATGAAGACCCTCCCTGCTGGACTGGTTCTGGAGTAACTCAGAGGATAAAGAGACAACATGGTCCTAGGAGCCTCTGTCCAGATATACGGAAGAGGGATTTAGCAGCCACTGCCAGGTCTTAATTAGAAACAGGTGTGCTGAATCCTTCACCAACAGTTCAATTCCTGTCCTTCTTTACGTTCTAGTGGTGTGTTCATGTTTGACAATTCGACCAAAAAATGCAGATATCTGACTATAATAGAAGGGAGTATGAAGTCAGGGAAAAAGATGATTCTAGGAAATAAATTCTAGGATTCAAAACCACATATAATGGAGTTGCTTTTTGAGTTCATATAAGACATTAATTTGTAAGACAAAAATAAATTACCCATAATTGTACTAAATAGGCAGACTTCCTAGACAATGAACACGTTCAAGTCTGAAGTAGTCATTAGCAAAACTCAGGGAAAGAAGATACTGATGTGTGTCGTCGTTCTCAGACACTGAGGAAGACATGGTTATGTAAAAGATGCTTAAGCATGTGAACTCAGGAGGCAGGTGGCCTGAGTGCAAATCCTGATCCCTCTCCTTGCTACCTGTATGATCTTGGACGTGGCACTTCACCATTGGGGTCTCAGAGTTGTCATCTGCAAACTTGGAAATATGCTAACACTTGTCCCATGGAATTGTTGTGAGGATTAAGTGAGTTTTCACAGACCTGAAGTGCTCAGGACACTCCCTGGCATAAGGTAAGTGTGATGTTGTTGTTACTACCTTTATCTTGGATATTAACGTATCAGCCATCGTGGCCTTGTTGAACACTTCCTTTTAGAAACATTTACTTTCTGGGCACCTGGCTGGCTCAGTGGGTTGAGCATCTGCCTTCCACTCAGGTCATTCTCTCAGCATCTTGAGATCGGCCCGCGCCCCGTGTCAGGCTCCTTGCTCAGCAGGAGGCCTGCTTGTCCCTCTCCCTCTGCCCTTTCCCCTTCCTTGTGCTATCTCTTGGACAAATAAATAAAATCTTTTAAAAAAGAAAGAAAGAAACATTTATTTTCACTTGATGTCCAAACCACCACATTTCTTTATTTTCCTAATACACTGTTCTTTTTCTGTATCCTTTGTTGGCCTTTTTTCATCCAGTTGCAGTGTCTCTAACATTGGATTCTTCAGGGCCTCTACATTTTTAGAGTGCCTGAGGGATCATTCTTTGGACCTCTTTTCTATCTGTACTTACTCCCTTGGTAATCCATTCTGATTCATAACTTTAAATTCCCTCTGTATGCTTACAATTCCCATGTATATATATCACCAGCCCATACTTATTTCTTAAACTCCAGGCGATCGCTATTTCAGTATTAGTGGAATCTGCACAAAGCAGGAGCAAAAACAGATTTTGTGGCACCTTAAACATGTAATTGTGGAGAAATTTATAGGAATATAATATTATATAATAAAACAACATTATAAATAATATAGTATTACAAATACAAAACTAGGCATAACAGTGATTTTTCCTCTACATGTGCTGTAGAGATTCACACCACTTTTTCCTGAGATATCTTTTGGCATTTCACCATGAATGCTCATTCTTTAATGCTGCCTGTAGGCAACTTGATTTTTCCTCCTCACTTGGAACATTCTGCATCCCACAAACCAGTATTCATTGAAATCTATACAAGAGAGGTGTTAGAGCTTATCTCTCCCTCACTAAATAATTTAGTAATCTGCTTTAGTAGAGGGATATTTGGATATTTAGTAGAGGGATATTTGGATATTTAGTAGAGGGATATTTAGTAGAGGGATATTTTAATATATTCCTCCCTCCCCATGTCTAGAGAATTGGAAAGCTAAAACATGCATTATGGAGATTCCCTTGAAGCCAGGGTTCTGGGTGTTTTTCTTTTTCTTCTTCTTTCCCCCTACCCCCCCCCCAGACAATTAGATGTCTTTGTGTCAGTTTTGGTAGAGAACAGTGGCATGGAGATCATTTTCCTGGAAGCCTTGGCTGTTGTGTCTGGCAATGTAGGGCCAGATAATACAAGACTCTCATATAGTACTTTCCAATGTCCACTTCCCAGTTTTGTGGATGAGAAGAATCTATTGTCATGGCAGGGACTTTTGACCTTTTAATCACTGGATCACAGATTAATGTACCTGTTATTTGGCTTCTTTGTGAGGATAGGAAGTCAGTGCAGCACTGAGAGAAGAGCTATTGTAGATATCTTATTTCTGGGTCCAGAAAATTATCTGGAAAAGGACCCAGTGTAGTGGAACAATAGAAGGGCTTCAGACACATTTGTTGAGTGTGCATCTAGAGGGTTTGCCTTTGATTTTTTGATTCCTAGGTAGAATCAGTGGAGAATGCAAGATATCAGTGGAGCATAGAAGGAAAGGGGCTAGTGAGCCAAGTAAAGTTCTTATGTCTCAACATTCTAAAGGAGGAACAGGAATATTCCATCTGCCTGAGTGTGACATGAACTGATCTGAGGAAACCCAATGTCTTTCCCGCAGCTTAGCCTGGAAGAGCTATGACAAAAATTACTCCCACTCTTAAGAGAAACCCAGAAGTAGTTGAAAGAGAGTGCCAAATGCAAAGGAGTCATGAGGTTGACAATAAGACAATTTTGTAGTAAACTGTAGACCTAAACTGCAGACCACATAAGAATGAGGAGCACTCAGAGAAACCAGTGTGGAAAGATGGTGTCCCAGACAAAATAGCTCCCTGTAATTTTGCTAGGTATACCAAGGAGAAATAAAAACCTTTATCCGTAGGAAGATTTGTAAACGACATCTCAAAAAGCATTACTCATAATTGCCAAACATTGGGAAAAAAACTTAAAATACCCGAAAATAATAGATAAACGATGTGTAGGTTCCAAATATAGATTAAAAAGTCAGCTGGAGCAATGTTGTCTCCCTGGGAAGTATCATTAAAATGCAGAGGTTTTTTTTTTTTTTTTTTTAAAGATTTTATTTATTTATTTGACAGAGAGAGATCACAAGTAGGCAGAGAGGCAGGCAGAGAGAGAGGAAGGGAAGCAGGGTCCCTGCTGAGCAGAGAGCCCGCCGATGCAGGACTCGATCCCAGGACCCTGAGATCATGACCTGAGCCGAAGGCAGTGGCTTAACCCACTGAGCCACCCAGGCGCCCCCTTTTTTTTTTTTTTTTTAACTGTCAAAATTCAGGTAGATATTGGACGAGTGAGTAGAGGCCAGATAGAGGTCTTGTTAAACATTCTAAAATGCACAGGATACCTTCTATATAACAAAATATTACTCAAACAAAATATTACTCAGCAAAATATCATAGTGCCACTGCTAAGAAACCTTGCATATGAAGTACAGGAATATGAATATCAGAAACTAGCAATGACTTTCTCAGAAATACATATATCTAATGTATCTTTTCTTAAAGTGTCCCAGTTTTATTAAGGAAGTGATCCAGCTTTTTCTATTGGCTTTGATCTCTAAAGTTGGTTTCTGCTTTCTTGGAAATGAAAAATTCACCAAATTGTCTATTAGGAAAATAGATTTTCTTCCTAAGTGGAAAAATAAATCTTTTCCAATTACCAAACACTTTGCTAGTCTTCTCACTATGTAACTAGTACTATTGCGCATAACTGAAATCCCAAGCAGTCACTTTTTGTGCTATTTTAAACGAGTGAGTATTTCTGAATAATTAGGTATACTATACCAAATAAAGAAAAATCAATATGTCATTTTTGTTTGGCAGCTTAGACTTTAATTACATCATTTTCCTATTTATGTTTGCCTTTTCAAGTCTAAATAACGTCCATTAGCTTTTTTTCTTCTATATTAAAGTATTAGTCTTCTCATATTGAGATTTTTAAATATATCTTACATTTATGTCATCAATATCTAAAGTACTGGAATATAGAGACTAGTTGGAATTACTGTAATGTCAGCAATAGCCTGTATCTATTGCTTTGCAGAAAAATAAAGAGCTTACATTATAAAGATATATACCCACCAAAATGTTTGAAATAGAAAGTTAATGGACCAAATATCTGTTTAAGAGTATAGAAAAATACATAATGATATTCAAACAAAACCATAGTTGATAGTACTTCATAAAAATTAGTTAATAAGATAATTCATTTTGTCATAAACTGGTGAGTTTGTGATCTCTGGATCTTTTTTTCTTACTTATATTGAATGTCATTATTTTGGTCTTATACCTATCAAATATAAAAACACATCTGTGGATGAAAGATGAAGAATATGTCAAGATCTTTAAATGCAAAACATTGAAAAGGTAATTAAAGCATCTGAAAAATGAAATCTATAATATATGTTAATTAAATACATATTTAATGTGTAGTCAATAAATATATGCCCATTAATTAAAATATTTAGTGACAATAAATAGTTTAATTTTAAGAAGTTAAAAAAGAAAAATTTTAATAAACCGGCCTTGATTGAGAGGAGTGTTATATTGGCTTCTCCTGTGTTATGTAATTTGATTTTTCCAAGTAAATTTGGCAGGAACTTAGAAATTTTTACTGTCTGACTTTTTTCTTTTTATTCTATCAGGATGTAGATCTGATGGATCAGGATGGAATGACATCTTTAATGTGGGCAGCTTATAGAACACATAGTTATGTGAGGCGAACATGATAACCACTACACTACGGAAACTAGAACACATAGTTATGTAATCATTATAAAATATTTATTCAGATCATTTCCAACATATTAAAATGTAAAATAAATGATGAGAAAAAACAGTTGATGTTCTATTTGTTAATATTTAAAATTCTTATTATGAATATATACTGTATAATAAATTACCTTACAAAGATGAATTTAATATAAGTTTAAATAGTCAAAGAACTCCTGTTCTATTTAATGAGATAGATGTCTCAGGCATATAGGATAATTAGTCCAAACTGGAGTTAAGAGAGAGAATTTTAGGGAGTAAAACTGATAAAATCCGTGATGCATCAGAATGTCTTAAAAGGAGATCAGTATAACTAGGGAAGAGTTTTGATTGAATAGATGTTAGTTTTAATTGTAATTTGTTAAAAAATAATTTGATAAGCACTGGATGATGATGTATGGAATTGTTAATGACTATATATAAAAGATGCAGATTTTTGCAAATACTGATGTCATTTTTAGCACCTTCATTGTGATTATAAACATGTTATTTAAAAAGAACACTCCTGGGACACCTAGGTGGCTCAGTTGGTTAAGCATCTGCCTTTGCTCAGGTCATGATCCCAGCATCCTGGGATCAAGTCCCACATCCGTCTCCTTGCTTGGCAGGGAGCCTGCTTCTCCCTCTGCCTCTGCCTGCCACTCTGTCTGCCTGTTCTCGCTCTTGCGCCTCTCTCTCTCTGACAAATAAATAAATAAAAATATTTTATAAATAAATAAATAAATAAAAAGAACACTCCTCCAGGCACCTGGGTGGGTCTGTCTTCCCTCTGGGCATGATCCTGGGGTCCTGGGATCAGCCCCTCATTGGGCTCCCTACTCAGCAAAGCCACTTCTCCCTCTCCCACTTCTTTTGCTTGTGCTCCCTCTCTCACTGTGTCTCTCTCTACCAAATAAATAAATAAATAATCTTAAAAAAAGAGAGCACTTTTCAAATAAGTTATTTTTAGTAAGTTATTTTTAATTGTTAAAGGGTCACAATAACTAATTTAGCTTAGTATTATGGTATTAAAAATTACTATAATTCTTGATGAAGACATCTTTAATCCCATGGAAAAGGACTGCACTTTTTAGTTAACAACTAACTTCTTTTTAGGGCTTTATTTTGGAAAAAAAAAAGAAAAGCTATATCAATTGCAACTCTACATGAAGATCAATCCTTTGCAATTTAACATAATGAGAGATTCCTATCTCATAGATTGATAACACATTTTCTTAAGAGAAAATATGAACAAATACTGCAATAAAATACGTTAAACATAAATATTCTATGCTTTCAAATTTTCCTGGTTCAGCTATTGAAACATTTTTAGGTATAGAAACATTGAAATCATTTCACAACACTGACAAAATTTTTAGTGTTTCCTTCTTTTGTTTCTCCTAATATTCTAAATATCTGGAACATCAGCAATTCCTATTTTTCCTCACTAAATGGTAAGCATAAATTATGGAATGTGTTGATTATTATACAAATTTGGAACAAAATCAGACTCCAAAAATTGAATTACATTAGGGAAAATTGGGAGAGGAAACAGGGACTAATATTTACCCAAAGCCTGATGTGTGCCAGGCTTTGCAAGACTTATTAATATGCATAAAAAGTGACAACTTTGTAGCTGCATCATTATTCCTGTATTTAGAACTGAGAAGTCTGGGATTCTGAGGGATTATGTTCTTTCCCTGATCCTCACAGTTGGTAAAAGCCTATTAAGATTTTATCTAAGTTTGACTCTAAAATTTGACAACTTTTGTTTTTGTCATTTTTTTTTTAAATGGAAGTTTTCATTTATTTACTTTTGTTAAAATTTACTGTAAGAGTTGCTTAATAGTGGGGCGCCTGGGTGGCTCAGTGGGTTAAAGCCTCTGCCTTTGGCTTGGGTCATAATCTCAGGGTCCTGGGATCGAGCCCCACCTCAGGCCCTTTGCTCCCCCGGGAACCTGCTTCCTCCTCTCTCTCTGCCTGCCTCTCTGCCTACTTGTGATCTCTCTGTCAAATAAATAAAATATTTTTAAAAATAAAAAGTTAAAAAAAAAGAGTTGCTTAATAGTGACATGGAAAAAGTTGTATATTCTTAATGTGTACAACTTGATGAATTTGGAGATAAGTATACATCTGTGAAATATCATCACCATAATCAGTGCCTTAAACCTATCCATTACTTCCAAAAGTTTATTTCCTGTCCTCTTTATCATTATTTTTTTTTAAAGATTTTTATTTATTTATTTGAGAGAGAGAGACAGTGAGAGAGAGCATGAGCGAGGAGAAGGTCAGAGAGCGAAGCAGACTCCCCGTGGAGCTGGGAGCCTGATGTGGGACTCGATCCCGGGACTCCAGGATCACGCCCTGAGCCGAAGACAGTCGTCCAACCAACTGAGCCACCCAGGCGTCCCCTCTTTATCATTATTATTTCTGTCATTATTATCACTATTAATTTATGATAAGAACACAACATAATATCTGTACTCTTAACAATCTTGTACATATACAGTACATTATTGTAACTAGGCACTGTGCTATAGCAGCTCTTTAGAACTTATTCATTTTGGGGCACCTGTGTGGCTCAGTGGGTTAAGCCTCTCCCTTCAGCTCAGGTCATGACCCCAGGGTCCTGGGATTGAGCCCTGCATCAGGCTTCCCGCTCATCAGGGAGCCTTGCTTCCTCCTCTATCTCTGTGATCTCTGTCTGTCAAATAAATGCATTTTAAAAAGCCTTTAAAAAAAAAAGAACTTATTCATCTTGCATAACTAAAATTTTGTGCCCTTTGACTAATAATACATCTCTCTCTACCCCTAGATTCTGGCAACTGCCATTCTCCTCTCTATTTCTATGAGTTGACTATTTCATACTTCTTATATAATTGGTATCATATAGTCCAAAATGTGTAGGGAACTTAAGTCCCCCAAGTAATGTGATTTTTAAAAGGCAAAATACTTGAATAGACATTTCTATAAAGACATACAAATGACATAGGTAAATGGAAAGGACCCACTAAACATCACTAATCATCAGGGAAATACAAATCCCGTGATAACCTATCACTTTACACCAAATAGGTTAGTTGTCCTCAAGTACTTTTTTTTAAATTAAAAAAAGAAAACAATTATTGATGAGGATGTGGAGAAAAAGGGAGCTTCGTACACTGTTGACTGGAACGTATATTCTTAGCCAGTACGGAAAACAGTATGTAGATTCCTTAGGAAATAAAAAAAATAAAACTACTATATGATTCAGCAATCCCATCTCTGGGTACATACCCAAAGGAATGAAATCAAGATATCAGAGATAGCTGTACCCCCATGTTCATTGCAACAATATTCATAACAGCCAAGACACAGAAGCCTCATAAATGTCGATCAATAGATAAATGGATAAAGAAAATTTGGTATGTGTACACAATAAAATGTTATTCAGTCTTAAAAAGACAGAAAGAAATTCTGCCATGTGCAGCAACATAGATGAAACTGTAGGCTATTATACTGAGAAAAATCTGACTTTCTGCTCATTAGAATATAGTATTAAGTTTAGTGTTAAAAGCTGGCATTGGTATTGGTCCTCGTAATAGCAGTTCACCTGAGAATAGCTGTAGTAGTAGCAATAGTAGTAATTGACAAAGGAGAAAGAGAAAAAAAGCTAGAACTATTATATATTTGCTATATGCTAAGGACTTTGATTGGATTACTTACTTTAATCCTCAGAACACCAACAGGCAGTGGACAGTGCTACTTTTCACATTTTAATAGGTGAGAAACCTGAAGCAGAGTTAGATTAGTTGTCCAGGTAACACACTAATAAATTACATAGTTCAGATTCTAATTGCAAGAATCTAATTTCACAATCTCTGTTACCACCTGACTGATAACTTATTATGGTTCATAATATTACAACTAAAAAATGTATTAGATGTAACACAGTAATTCTTCTCTGATCTACAATGAGAGAAAACATGAAATGGATAGGAAGGATCTTCAATGAACAAAAACAGAATGAAAATAACACATGCAGTATAATCAATTATATTCAAAATTTTGCAAAGTGTATAGAAGTTACTGATTATTTTCCCTGTGTTGTGGAATCATCGTCATCATCATCATCATTTGATTTTGCTTTTTGTATTTTCCAAAGTTTCATAAGTTATAATGTACAACTTTAACATTTTCATTAGATAATGAACAACATCTGTATGAGCTTTTACAGATAAGGAAACTGATGGGGAAAATATTTAATGATTACACCATATCAATCTTCGATTTAAATGAAGAATAAAATCCAATAATATTATGAAAGGATTATTACTTCTATGCTTAGAGCAGGTACACACAAAATATAGGTGGGAAACCCTTTGTCAAGCTTTAAGGAGTAACTTTAATAACTGAATAGATTATTTTGTTGCTTTTCTTTGGGCAACAGCAAAACCATTATAAATTTCATCTTTAACTTTCAAGCTGTTACAATTGGGAGGATTCTGTGATTTGTCCTGCTGTGTGTAAAAACTGGTTTTCCTACTGAAATTTACCATTAGCATATTATCATGTGAAGAAATAGCTAAAGAGAAGTGACTATAGTATCTTTTGAACTACCAGATCAAATTCTATATAATGAGGGTGTTCATCTGCTTGGAATAATTTGAATAAAACATGTATTAGAGGATTGTTAATGAACAAGAAGAATATGAGGTTTTATTCCATTTATATTTTAGTTTCAGTTCATGACCACGTAACAGTAAATGAAATATGGCAATAGAGAAATGAAGGGCTCTATTTTTAAGATGCAAAACTGAAAGATAACATGACAATTTGAGAGACAAGGCTTGAGGAGAAGCAGTTTAATCTTAACGTCAATTACACATTAATTTTTGTTTAGAACATAATCTTTCCAGGGTTTAGAAACATTCCCACATGGACTGTTTTTATGACAGTACATCTTCAACAATGGAGTTAAAATAGTAAATCAGAATTTTAAAATAGAATTATTTATAATTATTAAAGAAAAATAGATATCTTAAAGATGAAAATCTAAAAAAAAACTTTTTTAGTTATCTAATTTATGAAATAACTTATTTTTGGTAATTTTAGAATGTTGAGACCTGGATTATTCAGGAAAGCAATATAAAAACTAGGATAGAAACAGCATGTTAAGAAAATATGGCATACCAAATACATCATCATCCTATCCTCTCTCCATACACATCATTTCATTTTACTTTCAATTATTAATTACATTAGGAATTTTTTTCTAGTCTACGGCCATACCACCCTGAACGCACCCGATCTCGTCTGATCTCGGAAGCTAAGCAGGGTCGGGCCTGGTTAGTACTTGGATGGGAGGAATTTTTTTCTATATCAAAGTATGATTTATCTTAATGCTTTTATAATAAAATAATTTATCCACAGTAGCCATGTAAATAGCAGCTAGTTGGGTTGGATTGCCAAATTATAAAAAAAGGAAAACATCATTAACTATTAGAGAACCTATTATATGTGTATCATATGTTATTTAACCTAAAAGTATACATAAACTCATTAGGAAATATAAAAAAGTTACAGTGCAATAAAATCATTATTTTGTATTGTAAAACATTATCCCTTTTTATATTATTTCCTAGTAAATTATATAATTTGGAGTTTTATGCAAGTTTATTTAATATTTTAATCTCAGTTTTATAACCTTGATCAAATCCTCTATACCATATTCCTAAAATAAAGTTTTAACTTAATCTAGAAACATTCTAAATTGATTACTTAGACTCTTATAAATAATAGATCATTGAGGAAAAGGAAAACAATTTTGAAGGAGAAAAAAGAGAAAGGTAAACCATGAAAAATAGTTGTAAAATTTGCCTTATACTAGGATAACAACTGCCCTGATTTTTCTGCTGAAGATTAAAGTTATGAAATACAAAACTCAAAGAACATCCTTTGCACACTAATCACTTGTAAACTTCATCTCCATTATGTTCACCATTCTCTTTTCCTTAGAAGTTTTTAACTTGGAAAATCTAGATTTCACTACTTATTATCACAGTCATACAGCAGTGTTTACAACAGTAATGACAACAATGTACAACTAGCATATTATAATAATATCGCTATTGTGTATTGTGTTTCTCTTGATGCAAAAGGTTTTTTGTGGGTTTGTTTTGTTTTGTTTTGTTTTTTGAGTAATAGTAATCAGCAACTTGAGATGAGGAACCCTGTTTAAACATTTCTATGAAAAAAATTCCAAACAGTAATTTCCTGATGATGATGGAAAGCAAAAAATTTGCAAAATGGCAGCAATGACTTTTCTAATCTATTTGACAGAACAACAGTAACAGTATAGCATTTAAAAATAATAAAGGATATTAGGAGGAAACATTGTCTCAATAATTTTAAAGTCTTTGCTTTCTGGAAAGTAATCTACCTTTCTTTCTCTTCTTTAGGATCAGTATTTTAGGTTCTTTTCCAGCTTGTCTGCCTCACTTTTTTCTATGCCAAATTTCTAATTGTACGGGTCAGTACTCTGTCAATCTCTCTTATTTTAAAAAACATTATGAAATTTTAACTCTTGACCTCCTTAATGGGAGTATTGTCAGTTCAAATTGTGGGTCCTTTGGCACTCAACAGTTTCCATCAGATACCGAGTTTAAAACTACTCTGCCACATTTCAAAACGTAAGTGCCAAAGAAAATACTGAACGAATCCAGTGAAGGATGTGGAGTTTAGATCAATTCTTTACTACAAGAACAAAAGCCTACGTCTCTATTGCTGTATAGTGATGAGTTTTGCTCTTGGAAAAACCCAAAGTTTAGATAGTTATAACTATTATATATTGCCTTTTTATTGATGCATTTTTTTTAGATTGATAATCATCATCAAATTAGGATGAGGAATCCTGCTTGAACTCCTCTATGAAAAAAATTCTGGGAAATTATTTCCTAAGATGAAAGAAGGAAAACAAAAATATTTGCACGGTCTGATTTGCATTATGCCCTCGGTTAGTAAGATTGACTTTTTCTAGTATGTTTATTATAATAATAGGAAAAAATACAGCATTAGAAAATAATTTTAGGAGGGAAAGCTCACTAATTTTTGCCACTATTTTATTCATCTTATCTCATACATATTTGAGTCACACTTTCTGTTTTTATTAATCATTTCTTTGTGCTTAATATGATTTTTAAAAAGTTGAAATAAATGTAATTATAAAGGAATTTAATGCAGATTTTGTATTGGATTAAATAAGGGGGCTCCCTCCCCTTTTTTTTTCTTTTAGTGGTAGCACTTTTAGACAGGAGAAAAGTCCTTCAGAGAAAAATAATTTAAAAATTCAGAGAAAAATAAATCTAGCAAGTAGTATTTTCTGATATGTAATACTCTTCCTTAGAGGGTCTCTAAAAAAAATTACCGTGAGCTATTTTTATCCACTTGGTAGGCAGGTCTATTAGCTCCATTTATAGATAAATAAAAAGAGATTAAACAAAAAAAATTAAGTTACTTGTCTGAGGTCACGTATCTGGTAAACGATGGCACAGTTTCCTCAGCTGCCTGACTCTGGTGACAATGCTTTTATCCACTACATCTGTGTTATTTCTTTGTAGAGTTGCCAGATCCAAGCATTTTATCAACTCTGAAGAGTTGTTCAAAGCTTTCTGTCAAGAATGATCATATAGACAAATCATGTGTGTGTGTATGTTTAAAACAAGTTGTGGCCAGTTTTATTAAAGAAAAATTCTGCGTGATTTACTTTTCACCAGTCTGTTCTGACATGCTTCTTCTGATATCAGAATCACCTGGATCAATGATAGCCAGTGTGCACACTCTGTAGTATTTCCCACAGGCTGTACCTAATTCAATATTATTGCCACTGTAGTGATGGACACCAGTTTTGGCCAACATGGTGTAGTATTCTATTTCAGATTTCCTCAAGGCTGAGCAGTTGTCAGAGGGGATGACTAGCTTCGCTTTGCCATGTCTGATCAGTTTCAGAATCTGCTTGTACCCCAGCACACACTTTACACTTTTCATAGCGAGCTGGAGCCTAGAGTTGATCGACTCCAGCGAATTTCTCGTCTTCTTTGCGGCCATCATCTTCCTGCCTTAGGTACAGGACAGCCCCAACCAAGAGCCGCCACCAAAATGGACGGGAGAGAGAATGGAAAGAGCTTATAGACAAATTTTTTAAAACATGTATGCATGTATTTTTTCGATAACATCCAAATACTTCAATATAATATCAGAATATTACTGTCCTTTAGACAAGGGTAAATAATGATCCAATTACAGAAAATATAAATAAAGGAAAACAGAATAAAGAAGGAATGCTTTATATAGATAAATATTCTAGAATTAGAGAACAGGGTATGATGGTATACACAGTAACAAAAGAAGAAACCAGAGTGAGAAGAAAATTCTCCTTAATATCTCACTGTCTAAATAACAAGTGTACAAAATTTGACTTCTCTCAAGATATATCCTGATATTTTAAATGTACTTTGAAGAAAAAGTAAAGTGACTAAAACATATAAGAAGAAAAAAAAAAAAAAAAGGTTTTCATAGTGGAGTAGGGTGCGAACTTAACATTAGTTCCAAACAATAAAAAGTATTATTGAGTAAATAGAATTTAAAGGAATAAATACTTTAAGTATTTTAACCAAATATACTATTATCCCTGTTTAAAATCAAAAACAAGAAAATATCAGATAAATAAAGATGGAGAAAATAAAACACCCATAAAATCTCCTGGAAAACTATTCAAAATTTGATCTACTCAGAATTTTTCTAAACCCATTAAAAAATGAAAAAAAAAAAAAAAGCAAGAGAAAGAACATATCAATAAAGCTATGAAAACTTTATTTAATGATAAGTAATCGTTACTACCATCATGATAATGAAAGCACATGTAAGAATCATCAGTCATAAAAAGGAAATGAAAATAAGCTGCAATTAGTAATGACATGTATCTTAATTATATATTATAGTCACAACTATTGAATGAATGATGGGGTAGAAAAAGGAATGAAATGCATCATCTTATTGCTTTGATATTATTAACATGAAAAGTTTACACATATGTGTATGTGCCTGTGTTTAAGTGAAAATAGTATATGTATGTTAAATACATTCAGAAAAAAGTGCAAATTTTGAAATATAGAAAAAGCCAACAGGGGAAAAAAGATAAAACAAATTTGGCATGAAAACATGAAAAATACCCAAAGGGTGAGAGAAATAAGGTCCAACCTATAATTTATCAAAATTAATATCAATGAGTTAAACCAACACACTAAAACAAAGATTTGGGGATTACATTAAAACTCGAATTCAAATATGTGTCATTAACAGTCAAGTAAATAAAAAAATACCTAAAACTTCAGAGTGGCAATACTAATAAAAGGCAGGAATTATAGGAGAATTAAAGAAGATAGAATTACCTCAAGGTAAAATAAAATAAATTTATTATAAAGGCAAAAGAATCATGACTAATTGTTAAATAAGGTAGCATTATCCTTATCAAAATAATCTGAGATTTACAAAGAAAAACAAAACATGACAGTATCTCTGTTCATTGTTTAATGCATTTAATAAAAACTCTTAGTTCTAATAGAATTGAGTGAAGTTTTAAAGTTTTCATCTAAATATAGACATTTAATTAATATGAATAGTACAGCATGTAATATGGTATAAAAATAGTGTTAGAATATAGCTCTAATTATTAACATTACAGATCCCCAACAGTTTCCCCTAAGAATGATGATACAGTCTTCCAAGACGAATGTTTTTTAGTTTTATTGCTAAATCAAACATTAGATTTATAATTATTTTATGCAGTTGTCCCGGGTTTGATCTCAAAGTTTAAAAGTAGATGAGTATTTTCAATTTCCTTATTATTTATAGTCCTCAGTGAAATCCAGTTTTGAACATCAGAAAAGTTAAATGAAAAACAAATCAGCTAATTGGCATAGGAATCTCTTTTTCAATTTCAGTGATATGAGAATGCTTTATAGTCTCCCTAGAACGGTGAAAAATGATGTGTTCATGCTATGATTAATACATGTAAAAGACCTCAACCTGCCTCACAAGAAGAAAATATATAAATAGCTTTCCTCTGCAAGATATTTTAGGCACTATTTTTATGTTAAAACTAATTGAAAGAATAATATATTAAATATATAAAATATGCAAATTAAACATCTTTTTTTAGATTAAGATAAATTTATCCTCAACATCTGCCTAACACATTTATTCAGCTGGTTTTTATTCAGAAGTGGTATTTTTTTTAAGGATTTTATTTATTTGACAGAGAGGGACAAAGTGAGAGAGAGAACACAAGCAGAGGGAATGGGAGCCCGATGCAGAGCTTGATCCCAGAACTCCAAGATCATGACCTAGCCGAAGGGAGATGCTTAACGAGCACCCATGCGCCCCCAGAAGTTGCATTTCCTTATGATGATCAATTTTATATAGGAAGCCACTCTCAAAAAACAATTTATTATGTCACTATTCGTATCTTCCTGACTGCATCTCCTAAAACGTACATAATTCAGAAAAGACACCATCTTGGCTTTTCCAGTGATTACTGTTATTATATTTTTCCCCTTTTTTTTTTTTTTTTGTTTAAGGAGACTATTCCTATACCCTCTTCAACTGCAGCCCTTTATGTAAGAAATATGTAGGGTTTTTTTGGTTTTGTTTTTCTGTTTTTAGGATAACATAATATATTCAGCTATTCCAATTAGCACATCTTCCTCCACCCCCACTGTGATTTGTTATCTGTGGTCTTTGAATTTTACAGTCAGTTACAACAGAATGTCTACAAAGATTTTCTATAAGGTCATGAAGTGTCCAGACATCAAACAATATAAATTTCACTCAGAGTGACTATATCTAATGAAAGTGAAATTTATTATCGTTTAACTTCATTTTGCTATATAGTTACTAGAAAAAAATTCCCTTACACATGAACTTGCTTTAACAGTTGATAAAAAGAAAAATCAAGTCCCCTAAGATACTATAGCTTCAAATCATACTGTTTTATTGCTATTAATCTGTTACTGTTTTATACTGTTTTTATACTGTTTTATACTGTTTTAATGCTATTATTGCTAATAAATCTGTTTTTAACAAAATAGTGTAGGAAATTTAATAAAAAATCCCATTTTCAGGTACATAAAAAAGATGCAAAAGAATGAGTAATAGTTCAGGACTTGGATAAATAAATATGTATATAATTATAAATTTATACCAACAATTATAAGCATCGAATCGCATCTCATCAATTAAACTACATATATTTTCTAATAAAAATGTTTTCTTTTGTGGATAGGTAACACATAAACTTAGTTGTTAATACATGAAGTACTTTTTCATTACTTATGCAGAAAAAAAGCAAAATTTATCAGTCAATAGTCATATGTTCATGCACACATATTTTCATGATGTTCACATATCATGTAACCTTTGTGGCAAGAAAGTTAAGTATCATATTATACTAAGAGCTTCAGTTGAGGACTCATAACTCACATTGCAGTCCATTAGTCTCAGATAAAGCTTACAATAGCAGACATGATTACTTAAACAGTTCAGGAATATATGATGAAGGCATTATTCAGTCATCTACTATAAGTAATCATAAAAGATATGTCACAATTTATTACAGTTAGATCAGCCAATGGGTCTTGAAGCACCAGCAAAATTATTTCCCTTTATTGTATATCCAACTCATTTTATAAGTAGATTCTCATGAAGACAACAGTCACTGAGATTAAAACAGACCAAGGGAAAAAAATAATATGTATCTGCTGCTTTTCATGTACACTATAATTTAAGGTCAGCAAAAACCAGAGTTTGACTTTCTCTTTTCCCCTATGAAGAAGTAAGATGCCAAAACATCTTAGAACTTGGCTTTGATTCACCTGCAGGTGCGAAGAGTTGAATATGAGTAGTCATGGTGATTGAATAAATAAAAAAGTAATGTGAAAAAAAGTATACCTTTGAGATTTGAAATTTTACCTCAGCCAAAATGTACTGTAATATTTTAAAGACAGATTTTTTTGAAAAATCAGAATTAAGGATACAAAATCTTATATGTGAATTTATTTGATTTTACAAAGTAATAGTTTATATTTTTTGGTAAATAGTCATGCAAAACCTTTTATTTCTTAAAGCCATGAGCTTTTTTATGTGCTTTAAAATTGCATTTTCTGGAAAGCACTAAAATCCATGAGCTACATTCATTTTCTAAGTAATGACTAAGAAATGATATATACTCAAATATTTTCTCCAGAATGAGATTACAGACAGTGATTAAAAATGAAATGACTGATTTCATAAGAAATTATTTTTACCACCATTTAATCAAGTCAGGTTTATAGGAATCTCTGTTTATTACCAAATATAAACACATCTAAACTTAAACCATTCTTTGAGTGCTGTTTCAAGTATAGTCATCCTTTGATTGCTAGAAAATACAGTATCTAGAATACAGATTTTCCTAAACAGTTTACGTTAAAATGTGGCTTTTCTTTGCTATCTAACTTGCTTCTAACTTCTCACTATCACCAGGAAATGTCTCATTAGATGCTAACTTATTTTATTATTGTTTACAATTCGTGATTTAAACCACAAATTTGTGACTCATAAACAGTTAAGAGAATCCTATCTTAAACTGAACAATGTTTTCTTTTTTTAAATTTTATTTATTTTTTTAAAGATTTTATTTATTTATTTGACAGAGAGAGATCACAAGTAGGCAGAGAGGCAGGTAGAGAGAGAAGGAGGAGGAAGCAGGCTCCCCGCTGAGCAGAGAGCCCGATGCGGGACTCGATCCCAGGACCCTGAGATCATGACCTGAGCCGAAGGCAGCGGCTTAACCCACTGAGCCACCCAGGCGCCCTGAACAATGCTTTCAAACACAAAAAAGAGTTGTATGTAAGCGTAACTTTGTCATAGAGGTGACATTAGCTTTATAGTTACCCTTTCTATTCAAAAACAGTAAAAAAAAAAAAAAAAAAACTTTATATAGAAGATATTATAGACAAATAATGATAGTGTCACATAATTATTATTCTTAATTCTTTTGATGTTTTTACCTAAGCTCAAGTCCTTAATGCTGATGTCTAGCATCCTTCCTCTTGATAAATCTTCTGTAGGAAGGCTTTTGATTGCTAGGTTCATCATGCTGAAACCTGACTTGTCATTTTTTTTTTAAGATTTTATTTATTTATTTGACAGAGAGAGATCACAGGTAGGCAGAGAGGCAGGCAGAGAGAGAGAGAGGAGGAAGCAGGCTCCCTGCTGAGCAGAGAGCCCAATGCGGGACTCCATTCCAGGACCCTGAGATCATGACCTGAGCCAAAGGCAGAAGCTTAACCCACTGAGCCACCCAGGATCCCCGACTTGTCAGCATGTTTGCCCTAGTCTGTGGAGTAAAAACCTACAAGATCTAGTAGGCATTCCAAAACCAGATATTTATCTGAAATAAAATGTAAACCTGCTCTCTATTTCTCAATATATTATTATTATTATTATTATTAATTATTGCATGTATTTTGTTTCCCAAGTTCTACCCTTTACCTCCCCTTCAAAGCCTTGACTCAGTCCCCAAAATACTGACACTTTGGAGGGGTCCACTCCTTTTTCACTGACCAAGTTTTAAACCAAGTGAGAATGACACTAACAACATTGTGCAGGAGGTTTTTTTTTTTTTTTTTCAGTATTTCCAGATCTTGGCGAGGTCCTCAAAGTTCATTTTTGCTTTCGTTTCATTTGCCTTTGGAGACATGTCTTGAAAGAAGTTGCTGTGGCTGATGTTGAAGAGATTACTGCCTATGTTCTCCTCTAGGATTTTGATAGATTCCTGCTTCATGTTGAGGTCTTTTATCCATTTAGAGCTTAACTTTGTTTATGGTCGAAGAGAATGGTTGAGTTTCATTCTTCTATACATAGCTGTCCAATTTTCCCAGCATCGTTTATTGAAGAGACTGTCTTTTTTCCACTGGATATTTTTTCCTGCTTTGTCGATTATTATTTGACCATAGAGTTGAGGGTCCATATCTGAGCTCTCTACTCTGTTCCACTGGTCTGTGTGTGTGTGTGTTTGTGTCAATATCATGCTGTCTTGGTGATCACAGCTTTGTAGGAAAGCTTGAAATCAGACAACATGATGCCCTCAGTTTTGTTTTTCTTTTTCAACATTTCCTTGGCAATTTGAGGTCTTTTCTGGTCCCATATAAATTTTAGGATTGCTTGTTCCAGCACTTTGAAAAATATCAGTGGAATTTTGATCAGGGATGTCATTGAAAGTATATATTGTTCTAGGCAGTATAGATATTTTAACAATGTTTATTCCTCTGATCCATAAGAATGGAATGCTTTTCCATCTTTTTGTGTCTTCTTCAATTTCTTTCATGAGCATTCTATAGTTCCTTGAGTACAGAGCTTTTATGTCTTTGGTTAGGTTCATTCCCAGATATTTATGGTTATTGGTGCTATAGTAATAGCTTCTGCACAGCAAAAGAAACAGTCAGCAAAACAGAGTCCACCATGGAATGGGAGAAGATATTAGCAAATGACACTACAGACAAAGGGCTGATATCCAAGATCTATAAAGAACTCTCAAACTCAACACACACAAAACAGATAATCATGTCAAAAAACGGGCAGAAGACTTGAACAGACACTTCTCCAAAGAAAACATACAAATGGCTAGCAGACATACGAAAAAAATATTCATCATCATTAGCCATCAGGGAGATTCAAATCAAAACCACATTGAGTTACCACCTTACATGAGTTAGAATGGCTAAAATCAACAAGATAGTAAACAACAAGTGTTGAAGAAGATGTGGAGAAAGGGGAACCCCCTTACACTATTGGTGGGAATGCAGGTTGGTGCAGCCACTTTGGAAAGCAGTGTGGAGATTCCTTAAGAAATTATAAATAGAGCTGCCCTATGACCCTGCAATTGCACTACTGGATATTTACCCCAAAGATACAGATGTAGTGAAAGAAGGGTCATATGTGCCCCAATGTTCACAGCAGCAATGGCCACAGTCACCAAAATGTGGAAAGAACCAAGATGCCCTTCAAAAGACAAATGGATAAAGAAGATATGGCCCATATATACAAAGGAGTACTATGCCTCCCTCAGAAAGGATAAAACCCAACTTTTGTATCAACATGGATGGGACTGGGAGAGATTATGCTGAGTGAAATAAGTCAAGCAGAGAGAGTCAATTATCATATTGTCACACTTACTTGTGGAGCATAAGGAATAACATGGAGGGCTTTGGGAGATGGAAAGGAGAAGTGAGTTGAGGGAAATCAGAGAATGAGATGAACCATGAGAGACTGTGGACTCTAAGAAACAGAGTATTTGGGGCGGGAGTTGGGTGAGCCTGGTGGTGCATAATATGGAGGGCATGTATTGCATCGAGCACTGGGTGTGGTGCATAAACAATGAATCTTGGAACATTGAAAAAAAAATAAAGTAAAATTACAAAAAATTAAAAATAAATTTTTAAAAAAGTATGTCCTATACATTTTAAAACAGTGTTTCTTTTTAGTAATATAAATACTACATGACATGGCATGCAGTGTAATAAAATGGGAATGGAATGAATATTGATGCTAAGAGAATATACCAACAAGAGGAGAAATAGAATATAGGACCTCATGTTTAACAGAGGTGAAGAGAAATAAGAGTTCATTCTAATTTTCAGTAGGATATGTGCTCGGTTCGGCAACACATATACTAATTTTCAGTAGGATAGATATGGTCAATTCAGTTGAAAACACATTATTTTGAGAGCTTTCTCTATCTTGGTCACTGATTCATGCACTATGTTTATCAAGTGTTTATCCATGATCTACTGTCAAAGTACTGCAACAGATACATTGTAGAAAAATTAAAAGACACATTTTTTGTCTTGAAGTTTCTTTTAGTCTACTAAAAAAAAGAGAGAATTAAGGGATTATTGCAATACAGTAAGTACTGCTATATTAGAAAGTGACTATGGAAACATTCAATGATCCTTTGTGTAGATTAAAGAATGAAAAGCCATTTGGGATGAGATTTTGCCAAAGATTAGTCTTTTTTTTTTCCCCCCAGAGTTACAAAATTTATCTTTTATGCACTACCCCCAGTGCTCCATGCAATACGTGCCCTCCATAATACCCACCACCAGGCTCACCCAACTCCCCATATCCCTCAGTTTGTTTCTCAGAGTCCACAGTCTCTCATGGTTTGTCTCGCCTTCCAATTTCCCTGAACTCACTCCTCTCCATCTCCCAATGTCCTCCGTGTTATTCCTTATTCTCTACAAGTAAGTGAAACCGTGTAATTGACTCTCTCTACTTGAATTATTTCACTCAGCATAATCTCTTCCAGTCCCTTCCATGTTGATACAGTCTTAAAGAGAGAGTTCCCCCATGTCAAAGAAAAAGAGCTGATTCCTTTTTGTTACTTATTTTCCATATAGTCTACAATAAGAGCTTATTCTGTCAATTTGCTTCCTCATTCCCCCCAGCACCATGTTCTTTTGTTATGAACACATTGAAAGTTTGTTTTTGTGTTGTTACCTTTGTTTACTTGTATATTTTGTTGCTAAGAGTTACTTAAATGTCAGGGCTGGTAAATGGAACCATTTTTTACTGGTTGGAAAGTATTAATAGTCTCTTCAACATGAGAGAAATCATTTGTTTAAAAAAATAAATTAAAAACACTTTTCCACTCCATATAGCTTCCAGAATACCTTCATTCAATACAGACTGGGGCTTGTTCACTTTAAATCCTCCTCTTAATCCACACTATTTCTTTCAGGTGGTTGTAGGCAGAAAACCTGGAGGACAGCTCCAGTTAATGTCCAGTATAGTTGGGGGGGTGGAGTGAAACTTCATGTAAGCCACAGAATTCTAGACTATTGGTATACATTTAGTGTCGTAATTTTAACTATTTTTAAAATATATCCACTTAATTAATTTTTCATATTCATTATAGATTATGTCAAATATTTATATTTTTATTCCTTTATATTTGTGTATATAATTCACGCTTTTTAATATGATTATTGCTATTATTTTTCTTATGCTCTTTTTATTAGCTAAACTTTATATTTAAAATAGCATTTATAGTTTATGAAACTATAAATTATGAGTATCTAATTTTAGTATATCTATACTTCCTAGTTTTTCTAATTGGTATAAATAATTTTTACCCCATTGCATTCTTATTATATTTTTCCCACAGTTTACCAGTCTATCTATTTTAAAAGACATTGAAAAAAATGTAAGTTTTAGCAAACTGTCATGGAAATATTTATGCTTTAATTAAGGAAGGGTTTTTATATCCCTAAATGGTTGTTCATGAATTAGCCTTTTCATGCTGTGTAACATCCACCCTTAAAAGTAGAGGACCACAAACTCAAAGATCCCTATCTTGCTGAATTCAATTAGAAATCAATTATTTCAGGCACCGGGTGGCTCAGTTGGTTAAGTGACTGCCTTCGGCTTAGGTCATGATCCTGGAGTTCCAGGATCTAGTGCCCTGCTCAACAGGGAGTCTGCTTCTCCCTCCTCTCTCCCCTCTCATGCTCTCTCATTCTCTCTTTCTTATGTAAATAAAATCTTAAAAAAAAAAAAGAAATCAATTATTTCACAGGCAAAAATGTTTCTCTGTATATCAAATATACTTCAGCAACACTCAGATAAATAGCCAGGATGTTACCTCCTAGAAACTCAAACTCATATACCCCTATATGAGGAGACCAATGGGCATGAGTCAAGGAGCAGAGAGGGACAAGCAGACTCTATGCTGAGTGTGAGGCCCCACATAGGGCTCATCCCAGGACTGTGAAATCACAACCTGAGCTGAAACCAAGAGTCAGACGCTCAACTAACTAAGCCACCCAGGTGCCCCAGATGTTCAACCTTAATTTAAAGCAAAACTGCTAGCAATAAAAACCAAAGACTCCTAAAATGTCTATAAAAACACTGTGGAAGTTACAGCAAAGTATCTGTTACCAAACTCAGAATTCTTGTCATACCCTGAATTCAGTCTGTTTTCATTGTAGTTGTCATTTCTTCACAATTATCAAGAGAATGTTTTTCATCTTTTGTTCTTGATGTAAGAGCTTAAAGGAAGCGCTTAAATCAACATTTATTCTCATGTCATTTTTACATTTTTATTTGCAAGTGGTGTATAAAATACTTTATTTCTAAACAAGAAGCTAGGGGTGCCTGGGTGGCTCTGTCAGTGAAGTGTTAAGCATCTGCCTTCCAGAGTCCTGAGATCAAGCCCCATGTTGGACTCCTTCTTCAGAAGGGATCCTGCTTCTCCCTATCTCTCTGCTGCTCCTCCTGCTTGTGCTCTCTTTGTCAATTAAATTTAAAAAAAAATCTTAAAAAAAACCCAAGAAGCTACTATCACATTTAATGCACAAACAGGACTATCATTAATAAGCCCAACCAAATTAAAGAATTAAGATTCTCTTAAAAAAAAAAGGAAACCTAGCTTTGCGCAGTCGTAGTATGGTAGCCAATGAGGTTTATCCGAGACGAGATTATTGCTAAAAAAGGAAACCTATGCCATTTCTCAGCTATACATGTCTGTTAAAAGGAAAACATTTCCTTTTGACAACGAATTTGAATAGATATTAAAAGCTTAGAGGGAAATCATTGCAAAGATTCCCTGACTTAACAGAGGAGTAAGATGTTGTAGGATTCAGAAGTAATAACCAAGACTCAATTTATTATGGTAAAAAGACTTACTTGTTGAGGTTTTTTTTTTTTTTTTTCTTTCTAGCAAACTAGTAGAAGCACATAACCAGGATTTATACTTCTACACAGTTGTTTTTGATCCAGGATTATGTAAGAAAAAAGAGAGTGGGATATGGTACTTAACCAAAAGAGAACAAACAGTCGATGGGGTCTGGACATTAAGAAAGTAAGTTTTGACAGAAAACAGTACTGATTAGGGAGAAAATAAAAGTTGATAGAGCAAATGGTTGGAGGAATACAGAAAGTAGTAAAAAACAGTGGAATAAGCTTTGAATCAGCGTTTTATTAATGGAAAAGCCATTTTTCTGGAAGCAGCCTCAGGGTTAGGAGTGAGATAATAGGTAAGCTGTAGGAAATGGATATTCTCAAAGGAAAATATATTGGCAGCGAAGGACAGGAGGTAGAGAATATATCAATCATAAAATGACTAGAGTTTCAAAGGACACAATGGGAAAATTTGAAAGAAGAAGGTGTCAATTTAAGTCACTAGAGAGGAAGCTTATAGCATTCTGTGTCTGTAGATGATCAATCAAGGTATAGATAATGTTATCAGTTTAGGCATGGAATAAGAAGAATGGAATAACTCTCATGGCAGACATCATTGACTGATGAGTGGCTATATATTAAATCACATTGGTCCCCAGTGTCACACTGAAAGCTCAAAACGAATTAAATGCCTTCTCAATTGGTCTAAAGGCTATGGTGCGGTCAGGATAAGTTATCACACCAGGTGGCTGAGAGCAAATAATATGTTCATTTGGCACTTGTTCCTTTCCCATAAAGCCCTGATGCACAGCGATGGGCAGAGAAGCCTGGGCTGGTACGGCAAGATTTGCAACTTCTGTCAAATCATATCATCTCTTGCATGCGGCTTCTCTGCTTTGCACTGCTTGAGGGCATGTTCCTTGAAATGAAATTTCGAGGGACAAAATGTCTCCTTCCAAATGTATTAGGATGGTGATACATATTTGAAGTAGTTCTGCCAGCTATATTCGGAATTTTCAAGAAACTTGGACTTGGAAAAGGTAAAACCTTATTTCTGTGGTTCTTGTCATATTATAAGGAGGGAAAAAAGGAAAGAAGTGAGCAGGGACAAAGTTGACCACGTTTATTTGGTGAAGCAACCAAATTCATGTAATAAAAATTTCTTATTTCTTTCATTTAATTTAATGTTCAATGATACAAATATATTATGTCCTGGTGTTTATATCTTTGTACAGGATGTATGTGGGTTGTTTATATATCTGAACTAAATTTGACATCATTATGACTTCTGCCTCTTGTAGGTGCCCAATGATTGAAAAAAGTATTTCTGAAAATTTAAACAGCAGAACTAGAGACAACATTATAAAATCTCTTGAGATTAAGTGGGCAGAGATTATTTCATCATTTGTCAGTATCTTATGGATAGTTAGATAAGGATAAATTCTAGAGAATTTCTTTTGTAACTATAACCTGGAATTAATGTTTCCAAGACATGGTTCTAGGAAAATGTATTAATAGGCACAATGTTTTGATTATGGAATTAACACCTTCTCATTGACTGTTACCAATCTTAAAGTGATTCCTTCAGATTATCTGGGAATTGATTTTTTAAATCCCATGTTTACCACAACTATTTCCTAAATGTGTTTTGAAGTGATAAGATCCAGAAGTTAAAAAGGCTAACCTAAATGTATATAGTTCTTATTCTTCCAGTAATATTTAGCTGTGTATATAACTTCAAGTGATTATCCTTTTTCCACTGGGCTATATTATTAATAGACTCAGCTGGATTTATAACTCCTCTGGCTAAAGTCAGACTAAAGTGAGGCTAAAGTGAGACTCACAGAATTTACTAATTTAAAGAATCTGTCAAGAAGACATAAAGAATGGAGAGATAAGGGAGAAAACACACACGAAAACATACAAACACACACCATACCTCCTTTTCTGGCTATATTTTTCCCTTCATTTCACCTTTCCAATGAAACATAAAATCTGCTTTCTTATTCCTGCAATTCCAATACTTAGAATCTCTCTGCTACTACAGGTTATCAATATGATTACTTCTAGGGCACTGTTTTTGATACTAAGATAGTGGATCATGATCCATTAGTGGGGTTGTAGAATTAATTTAGGGTTTAAAATTAAGTAGTACAGAATTGAAAATTTAAGTGTATCAAATGCAGTAAGAATAGGATTATTTCATGAGCCTTTAGTTTCAGTAATTATTGTGAATGTGTGTTCATGTGTACATATGCGTGTGTCCCTGCACGTAGCCTGCTTTGCAATGTCTGCTGTACTTATAACTCAGGTTCATGTTCAAAAACATTTGAAAATAATGTCTTAGAAAGCAGATATTCATCCTTAAATATTTGATTTTTACAAACCCATGACTATGAAACTTTGCGTGCTACCACTTTGGGTAGCTACCACTTACCTCTATAGGAAAAAACCCATTATACTATTTTACATCCTATAATGTCATGTTGCCTCTATTTATATGCCTGCATTTCTTTGATGAGGTATATTACTTTGATAGAACATATTGATTTGTTAATTCATCTTCATAACTAACAATTTTAACTGACTTGCATATAATAGACACTTATGCATGTCTTTTGAATAATTGTATAAACTGGTGTATAATTAATTAAAACATGTTTTATTTGAATGAATTAGTACTTATTTAAGGAGATGCAATTTATAGCTTAAAGTCAAATATTTTATAGTTATAATCTAAGTTTTATTTACCATTGGACATAGAAAGTACATTTGTTGGTGCTACCTTACCAAATAACATTCTTAAAATGAATAGATGTTATTACTCAATTAAAAAAATAGGTGGAACGATATTAATTATAATCATCTGGAAACTTTCAGCTCCAATTAATCTACACAATGAAGAATGGGCTCATTTGAAATGTAGATGTAAAGTATCTGTGCCACAGTGTCTACAAACAAAATTTAACTACTCTGAAGAAAGCTTTATAATATCATTGCTAATATTTGCTCATGTCAGGGATCTGCTGTGTTTTCTCTAGAGGTCAGATGCTAATACTAGCAGAGCTGGTTGCCTAGGTACCACCACACTCATCCAGCCTTCTTAAGCTAAGCAGCAATTAGTTCCGTGAACAGAGAAATAATGGCTTTCTTCTGACATTCCTAAAACAACTTTTATTTGAGCTGCTTCATGGGTGTTTTCTTTACTTTTATACCACTAAATGATAATTAACATTTTCATTAAGTGGCAGATGACATGAACAGACACTTCTACAAAGAAGACATACAAATGGTTAACAAATACATGAAAAAATTTCATCATCATTAGCAGTCAGGGAGATTCAAATCAAAACCACATTGAGATACCACCTTACACCAGTTAGAATGGCCAAAATTAACAAGACAGTAAACAACATGTGTTGAAGAGGATGTGGAGAAAGGAGAACTCTCTTACACTGTTGGTGGGACTGCAGGTTGGTGCAGCCACTTTGGAAAACAGTGAGGAGATCCCTTAAGAAATTAAAAATAGAGCTTCATTAAATAAGTATTAAAAATAGCAGATGAAGTTATCTAGAAAATTCTTGCAATGGACTAGATTGATATACTAGTATTATTGTGATCATCTTTTTCTAACATGTCCCAATCCACAGAATGAAATTACTCTCTAATAATTACTCATGGCATTATTATATGTTATATATGAAAATATTATATGAGATCTACATATTTATAATAGAACATATAGCACCAAAATAATACAATTATTTTTATTGTGAAAAAGTGTGCATGTATGTGTATTTATATATAATATATATACATATATAAATATACACAAATCAAGGAATAATTTTCCCTCTTTAGTATACTATTCATATGGAAGACTGTTTTTCAAAGAAAAACAAGAGGGAGGGACACTTGGGTGGCTCACGCCTTGTGTCCAGCTGTTGACTTCCCTGAGGTCATGAGCTCCTGGTCTGGGATTCAAGCCCCCAGGCAGGCTCTGTGCTCAGCAGGGAGTCTCCTTGAGATTCTCTCTCCTCTCCCTCTCTCTCTCTCTCTCTCCTCCTTCCCTCATTCAAACTACAGACATGTGCACTCTATTTCACTCTCTCTCAAATGATGGATGAATATTTTAAAAAAATAATAGTAAGAGGGAAAGTGTCCACTGTTTTGTAATTTCTTATATATAATTTATAGCTTATAATTAAAAGAAGAAATGGGGAAGAGTCAATGATTTTTTAAAAAAATAATTGACTAAATTTTATAGAAAAAAATGATACCAAATTCATTATTTTATTGCCTATAAAACTCACAAACCTTTGTATATTTACATATATTATTCATAATGTAATATTGTTGTTCATTTTTTAATCACTAACATTTTATTAACAGTGAAAAATGAACCCCCCTCTTCCCGGCAACTAAAGCAATTCCATAGGCTCTGCCTCTGCATAACAAAGAAGCCTGTAATGGGGGGAGGGAACTAATTTGATGTAATTTGGTTAGAAAACATATCGACACGGTTGAGATTTAGAGTCAATATTTGCCCAAATAATTGAAAATAATCCTTTAGAAAGATAAGATAGTATTTTGATGTGAAGATGAATTATTCTTTTCAGAGCCACTTTGTTCCTTTTGTCTCTTTGTAAAGCTAAACCACAATTTTAATTGCTTTTATCTCTAGCAATATAAAATTAAATTTATTTTTGAACATTAAGAACTAATTAAAATTGGACAAAGTGATACCCATCTTTTACCTTTAGCTTTCAGCATGTATAGAAAACATCAAACTGAACATGTATATGAAAAATCGCTAATCATTGGAAGTTAATGAATAAATACTACGTTAGTAATTTTTAAAATTTTTATTTGGTAACTAATATTATGTTTATGCAAATATCTTATGGTTTTTATTAATTTTAAAATACTCTGGTAAGCTGTTGTGTTATTTTCACTAAATTCAGTGGGAATTTAGCTCATCTGAACTCAAATAATGTCAGTAGCGAAGTCAAACCAGATTACTTTGAAATTTCAAATATGACTCAGCAAATTTTTCAGTCTTTCTCTTTTGTCATATCTGTGGCAAATGGTTAATCCTAAAGATCAGTTCTGTCATGTCTGGCCAATTCAACAGATGATAAATGAAATCATAAGAAGTAGTTCAATAAGCATAACCCAGCTTTATTTCTGATTAGAAAGTAATTATGTATAAAGGGAGAAATCTCAATTTCTTACTGACAGTTTTAGTAATAGAAATTTAGTTGCACTGCATATAATTTGTGATTTTCTAATCTTTCCTCCTTGCCAAGGAAGAAACTAACCAAATTAGGGAATTTTTTATTCTTGATAGGTTTGTACAAAGAAATGCAATCACTTCTCAATTCATAAACATTTCTGAATTATCTTTTCTAGAAGATGTCTCCTAAAAATTATGAAATCAAAAAAGATGAAGCATAATTACATAATCTCATAATATGAGGCTAATAATGGGAATATAAATAATTAGATATATTCCTGGCTCTTGGAATATGTGATAAAGCCACAGGGAGTTGATGTATCTCACATATTTAGAAACCCATTCTTGGAGACATTTTCTAATATTTGCAAAAAGTAAAATAAAATCAAATTGCTTTTGCTAGAGTTGCTAGTAAGAGGTAACTAGTGCATGAATATGACAATCATTAGTGCTTTTTGCAAAGTATTTCCGGTATTCACCATTGTAGAAATAGTTAAGATCCATCCCCCAGAACTCTCCTTCTCCTCTGGTGGTGTGAGGTGGCTGCTGCTTCATTATTAGCTTGATTCCCTGAGTTATCCACAGAGCAAAAATCCCTCCCCAAGTTGCAACGAGGGGTAGCATGAACAAGAAGGAAATAACATTTTGTAGGGTTTTTTTTCAATATTATAAATTTGCCTTTCTCAATTGATAGAATGTAAGTAAAACCTGTGAACTTGGACATTTTACTCCATGTCCAAGGCTTTCATTTTCTTCACTATTCATCCTGTCATAGTGTGTTAGTAATCCTTAGTGGGTCATAACACCAACAGAATAGGTTATATTCAGCATCTTCAAATAAAGAAATTAAAATAGCAGAACTAAATGATAAATTCATCAGAATCTATCTTTCTATCTATATATTGAGATGATCAGTTCATTTATATATATATATATATATATATATATATATATACACACACACACAAGGTAGAATGTAGGTCACAGTCTAAAATATGATACAAGAAGGACACCTGGGTGGCTCAGTGGGTTAAAGCCTCTGCCTTCGGCTCTGGTCATGATCCCAGAGTCCTGGGATCAAGCCCCACATTGGGCTCTCTGCTCAGTGGGGAGCCTGCTTCCCCCCTTCTCTCTGCCTGCTTCTCTGCCTGCTTGTGATCTCTGCTTGTCAAATAAATAAACAAAATCTTTTAAAAAATATGATATAAGCAATAAGATATTTGAAAAAGGAAAATAAAAATATAATAATATATCATAATTTATGTGTTATAATCAAAGAAGTGCTCAGAGGGAAATTTATAACACAGAATAGTTGGATTAGGAAATAAGAAGCATCTAATATTGAAACCTAGATAATTGATATGAGGAACATTAATAAAATGTCTTTAGCCATCAAGGAAATACAATTTAAAACCACAGTGATATGATTGCATATCCTCTAGAATAGCTAAATTAAGAACTAAACAAACAAAAAATGTGCCAGTATCAAAGTAATATTACCCAGCTATTTCACATGGGCAAACCCAGATATTTACCCAACAAAAGTTAAAATATGTCTATACAAAACCTTACACGTGAAGTTTTATGCAACACAATTCATAATAGTAAGAAAAAATAAAATAATCAGGTGTCCCTCAATAGAATAGCTGAATGACTCTGGGTATACAGTGGGATACCATTCAGCGATAAAAGAACAAATTAGTGAAACCTGAAACAACTTGGATGATCTCAAAGATTTTATGCTAAAAGGAGTCAGATACAAAAGAGTACATATTGCATGGTAATATTTATGTGGAATTCTAAAAATAAGTGAATTAAGTAAAGAAACCAGATGATTATCTCAGTTGGGGATGGCAATAAGTAGCTGCAAAACCCCATCGGGAAAATTTGGGGGATAGGAGAAATGTTCTTTGAAATGGTAGTTACGTGGGTGTACATATATTTCTCAAAGCTTTCCCTACTATACACTTAAAATTAGTGGATTTTACTGGATACAGTTATAGCTCATCCAGTTTAGGACAGTTTTGATATTCAACAAAATATAGCTCAATTTTCAGAAAATAGTGTTCATGATAAGATGTTATAAAAATAAGAAATACTGATGACAGAAGCTTTTTTTTTTTAAATGTGTTTTGTATTTTTTTCTCCATTACCACACATAGCCAGACTATTTCTTATCAACTTGGGTATGGCTATGGGAGTAAGTTCTGGCTGTGGACTGCGAAAGCAGTGTTGTTTGCCCATTCCAGGCCTGGTTCATGAAAAAGACCTCTGTATGAGGTCCTCTGTCTTCTTTTGCCAACTAGATGAAAATAATCTAGCAACTTCAGAAGATATGTTTTGAAGATGGCATAGTCTTCCTAAGTCTGAGCATCTGAATGGCTATATACATCTTCCCTTAAGGTATCAGTTAATATACACAACTAGAAATATCTTGAGCAGTTCAAATGAATGAACAAAATAAATTTATATTTTTTATAGTCTCTATATCAGTCAACCTAGCTAATAGCATTTGGTATAAAATTCTGCAGAAAAGATTCTGAAATATCTACACATTTAATTGTCTAACAGACTTTGATACCTTGGAATAAAAATTAAACTGCTGACTATTGGCTTACAAACATTTAATGTAACTTGGCCTTAGGTAGTCTCTGAGTTTACTTTCTATCACTAGCTCCCCCTTTGCATATATTTCAACCTCAATGACTTTTTTACCATTATTCAAACATACCAGCATGTTTTGTACCCAGGACTTTGGCACACGCTATTTCGTTTGTCTGGAAACAATATTCCCCCAGGTAATAGCACAGCTCTTAACATGACCTCACCATTTAATCTATTACTAAAGTAAGAACCTACTCCCATTCTATCATTCTCTGCCTTTTGATATGGCTTCACTTTTCTTCAGAAAGTTATTACTACCTTTCACTATATCATACAATACACTTACTGTTAATCTGTTGATTTCTTATATCTACTACTGATTCTTGTCTATTGCCAGAATATAAATTGCATGAGAGTATTAATAACAGCTACAGGAGTACATACTAATTATTCAGTAAGTCTTTGTGGAAGGAATTAATTAATATATGAATATAATTATTGAGAATTTTGATCTTCTTAGAAATCAATGAGCAGAGCAGCCAAGCAAAGAAAACGAATATGTTAACATGAGTAACTCATCCTTTCATTGTAAGGTGCTCACGTTCCAGTTGGTCAAAACAAAATTATTGTGCTTATCTTCTTTGATTTCTGTCTGAAAATCAGGAAGAAACATCTAGACAGCTAACATCAAAGAATTAGCATTTCCATAAATATGAACAACTAATGGATTTATTATTTAAAGGAATTGTTTGTGTTTAGGTAAAGTGTTAGGATGAAAAAATTGCAGATATGTTTTAGGTATTTGAGTATGCTGTTCAATTAAAGCAATAAATTATGTACAAAGAAAGGCACACCTAAAGACAGATATATTGATTTTCTTTAAAAAATTTCTTGTTTACTTTAGTATGCTTTTAAACTCTTTGGTTGCGGGGATGTATTATTTATAACATTAAATAAATATAAAATACTGTATACTACCTGATAAAGTTACAGGTGAAGCTTTAGATACAGGTTAGCTAAAAGTCATAATTATTTATCCAAATATTATTGGATAAAAAATGTATGTTAGTTAAAACATGAGTCCAAAATTAGAAAAATATATCACAGTGGGTTGTTTGTAATGATTTGCATGCCTATATCTTTTATTAGTTTTTGTCTTACCCAAAAGTAAATATCGTATTCTTGCCATCATTATATCAATAGTACTAAATAGCTTCTTATTTTTATTTATTTAAATGCAATTAGCTGACCTGTAGTACATCATTAGTTTTTAATGTAGTGTTCAATGACTTGTTAGTTGCATATAACACCCAGTGCTTGTCACATTACATGCATTCCTTAATACTCATCACTCAGTTACCCCATCCCCCCACCTACCTCCCCTTTCACAACCCTCAGTTTGTTTCCCTGAATCAAGAATCTGTCATAGTTTTTCCCCCTCTCTGATTTCTTCCTGTTCAGTTTTTCCTCCCTTCTGTTCTGATCCTCTGTGCTCCTTATTATGTTCCACAGATGAGTGAAATCATATGGTAATTGTTTTTCTCTGATTGACTTATTTCACTTGGCATAATCCCCTCCAGTTCCAGCCATGTCGATGTAAATGGTAGGCATTCATCCTTTCTGATGGCTGAGTAATATTCCATTGTATATATGAACCACATCTTCTTTGTCCATTCATCTGTTGAAGGACATCTCAGCTCCTTCCGCAGTTTAGCTATTATGGACATTGCTGCTGTGAATATTGGGTTGTAGGTGCTCCTTCTTTTTAATACATCTGTATCTTTGGGATAAATACCTAGTAGTGCAATTGCTGGGTCATAGGGTAGCTTTATTTTTATCGTCTTGAGGAACCTCCATACTGTTTTCCAGAGTGGCTGTACCAGCTTGCATTCCCTCCAGCAGTGTAAAAGTGTTCCCCTTTTTCCACATCCTCACCAATATTTGTCGTTCCCTGTCTTGTTAATTTTAACCAGTCTAACTTGTGTAAGATGGTATTTCATTGTGGTTTTGATTTTTATTTCCCTGATAACAAGTGATGTGGAGCATTTTTTCATGGTCTGTCAGCCATTTATGTGTCTTCTTTGGAGAAGTGATGGTTCATGTCTTTTGCCCATTTATTGACTGGATTATTTGTTTTTTGGAGGTTGAGTTCGAAAATGTTCTTCATAGATCCTGGATACCAGCCCCTTATCTGATATGTATTTGCAAATATCTTCTCCCATTCTATAGATTGCCATTTAGTTTTGTTGGCTGTTTCCTTTGCTGTGTAGAAGATTTTTATCTTGATGAAGTCCCAATAGTTTTGCTTTTCTTTCCCTTGCTTTTAGAGACATGTCTTGCAAGAAGTTGCTGTGGCCGAGGTCAAAAGAGTTACTATCCGTGTTTTTCTCTGGCATTTTGATGGATTCCTGTTTCATATTGAGGTTTTTCACCCATTTTGAGTATATCTTTTTGTATGGTGTAAGAGAATGGCCCAGTTTCATTCTTCTGCTTGTGGCCATCCAATTTTTTCAGCACCATTTATTGAAGAGGCTGTCTTTTTTCCATTGGATATTCTTTCCTACTTTGTCAAAGATTCACTGCTAAATACAGATTCTTAATCAGTAAACAGTAAGTGCTGAAGGGATGTTTGTTTAATGGAAGATAGAATAGTAAGTGAAAGATTGATATGTGAGTTAGGGTTTCTGGTACACTTAGCCTTTTGGGACTGAATTCTAAGTAGGAAAGTGTAGTCAAAAAGTTAAAAACACATGTGTTAAAGTACTGTATTTCTTGGGTGAGTAGTTTCCAATTTTAATGTATATAAGAATAATCTGAGGACCTAAAATATTTTCAGTTTCACCTGACTCAGTAAATCTAGGGTAGGAACCAGAATCTATGTCTTTAAAGACATAAGAGCTACTGATATTCTACATTTTTATGTAGGAGGCCCTAGAAAGAAATTTTGGCAAATTCTCTATTAGGTTTTTTCAAAAACTTCAATTGCTTCTCATATGATACTTAACAATGTAAGTTATCTGGCTTTCTAGCTCAAGGGAAATTAGCTTTATCAATTCACAAAGAATCATAATGCACAGGATTTTTAGGAATCTACTGAGTGCGTTTAGCTCAGAAATGTATTTTCTTCTCCATAATTATGCAATAAGGTGATTTTATCACAACATTTTAAAGAATGAAACAGTGCTCGCTTCGGCAGCACATATACTAAAATTGGAACGATACAGAGAAGATTAGCATGGCCCCTGCGCAAGGATGACACGCAAATTAAAGAATGAAACAGAACTATTAAAGAAAACTACAAGGCCAATTGATGTTGTCCTCACTAATTCCCACTTGTATAATCTTGGTTAGACCTATAGTTCTACTAAATCCTGTCCTTCTGTTCTACCTCTATCATCTTATTTTGACTTAACAATTTTTTCTCACATCTTTTCATTTCTTGGGTGGTTTCATTTCTTGGGTTTTCATTTCTTGAGTGGGTTTGGCAGATCTGGCATCATACCCACATGATTTTACACTCTCTAAACTCTATAGTCCCAGCTGCCAAATTGGAGCAAATGAAAAAGACAGGAATTAATTTGTAAACACAACCCTCCTTTCAGAGAAAAAATATGAAAAAACCATAAAGAAAATAAATGCCATATCCTTGTGATCTCATCTTTGTGACTTTAGAGCAAGTAACCAGCTACGGAGAAAAGGAATGATGCTTACTATATGATTTTTCCTATTATTTTCCTGATAGATAATTTAACATTTAATCTAAGATTCTCCCTCTTTCATAATCCATACTTTAGCAGCATAAAATAAATTATCTTTCAGGACGCCTGGGTGGCTCAGTTGGCTAAGCCGCTGCCTTTGGCTCAGGTCATGATCCCAGGGCCCTGGGATCAAGTCCTGCATTGGGCTCCTTGCTCAGTGGGGAGCCTGCTTCTCTCTCTGCTCTGCCTGCCACTTTGCCTGCTTGTGCTCTCGCTCTCTCTCTGATAAATAAGTAAAATCTTTAAAAAAAAAAAAAAAAGATAGTTTTACATTGATTGGAGTCTGTCACCAGCTATAACCATTATTTTTGATAATCATTTTTAATTAGGCTTCTGAAAATTGCATATTGCATATTGAAAATTGCATATACTCATAAAAAGGTAACATTCTGGCAGCATTTAGTTGTACATTTAAAAATTGTATAACCCTGAGCGAATACATTAAGTCTTTGTAGAATTTAGTTTCCTCCTCTAGAAGAAATAGCAAAAATACCCCTCTTATGTGGCTATTGTGAAGGTTGTATCACATAATGCACAGAAAATATTTATTACTGTCTCTGGAAATCAAAGCTCTTAAAGTCACTTTTGTACTCATACTGTAAAAAAATTGAAACATTTTTGTCAATAAATGACAAAATGTGACCATCAGGAAATGAACAGAAGTCTCAATATCAGGACTGTCTGTGACAATTGAAGATAATGTAAAACCTTACTGGCAAAGGTAAGGAACTGATTTATACATAAATCAGTAAAGGAACTGATTATACATAAATAACAAAAGAGTCAATATTGTGTTAAAAAATAATATATATAACTTAAATAGTTATACCAGAATATCCTTTACATCCAGTTCCCTGAACTTAATTTTAGTGTATATTTAGGCTCATGTTCTTTTCACAAATATATTTCTTTTTTTTTCATACTATAGATTTTCATTTTTAGATATGCATACAATTTGGTGGTAAAATTTGTAGTGAAAAGCTCTAAAATTGAATATATAATATATGTAATACATCTGTGTTCAAATAATTCATTAAATACAATGTTTAATAGTTCTTTCATAATCATATTTATGTAAAATACTAATCAAGATTTATTTCTTGTGTTTAATATATATAAACAAACCATCTTTTGACTTAAGTTAAAATGTTGAATAAGGAAACAGATTTCATATCTCTGTATATTTTCCTAAGTAATTATTTCATACAGTGGCTAATTATATTAGAGAAGGATTCAATACTGACTGATAACTTTCAGGTGTCTGTGCAAATGTGCATGCATGAGTGTGTGTTTGTATAATTATATTTGTATAAATATGTGAAAAAATCCTGATGCTTTGATATCACTAAAACTCTGGGGCACATGCTGAAAATTACTTTTCTAAATATCAATTTCTACAAATTTTTCATATTGTTTTTAAAGCCATTGACCAGCAAATAACACATGAAAGCTTTTTTCTTTTTTTCAGAAAAGATTTAGAACATCTTTACATCTAGTCTCTCATACATAATCATCTAAATGCTCTTAACCAATGTAAATAAAATGCACATTGAAGTCCAAAGGGAGGATAAATTCTCCCTGATTTTCTGAGTTTCCTAAGCTTATATGTGACTATAGCATTTCATTTTCCCAGGAAGCTGTCAAATTCTACATACTTTGTACCACACTGATACTTGTATGCCTTGCCTAAAGGAGGTAGAGAATTTGATCAGTGATCTCAATTTTGTCAGTATACAGTCACCATGAAACAGATGCAATGCTAGAAGCAATGATGATATATGGGAAAGGACTCAGGCATATTTTCTCCTTTTGTTTGAGGGGGGTTGGACTCAATGCAAAAGATAAATGTAGCTTCTTTTTACATTAAGTCATATATAGAGATATGACTTTTAGCTCTTCACAAAAATCCATGGTTGTAATTCTGAAAAGATGAGATTTGGGCTCTCAAAAGGGCTCTTAATTAGGGATCATGACATATAAACTATAAAAAGCTTTGTCACTTTTCAACTTCAAGCTCGGACATTCACTGCAGTGTCTCTGTGTCCCAGCCTCACTGTCAGTGTTTACACTAATAAAAAGGCTTCATTTTACATAACCCATTATGCTATTGTAAGGATTAAGTTAAGTGATATAGTGTATATTTAAACTGCCTTGTAAAGTATAATGTATTACAAAATCATTGAGAAAAGATTTGATGATTTATTCAAATTAGCAAATATTAATGAGAGGACTAGAGATTTAAATGCCACTAAAAATCTTAAACTCGGGGCGCCTGGGTGGCTCAGTGGGTTAAAGCCTCTGCCTTCAGCTCGGGTCATGATCCCAGAGTCCTGGGATCGAGCCCCATGTCAGGCTCTCTGCTCAGCGGGGAGCCTGCTTCCTCCTCTCTCTCTGCCTGCCTCTCTGCCTACTTGTCATCTCTGTCTGTCAAATAAATAAATAAAAAATCTTTAAAAAAAAAATCTTAAACTCCTCACTGTTTCTGGTTTGATTAAAAAAAAACATAAATGGATGGTGAGAATTTCAAATATGTGTTTTTTTTCACCGATCAACACTATCATATAGTTTCCCTGTTAATATGCTGAATTTCATTAATCACCTTTACAATTAAATCAACATTTTATTCCTAGACTCTCCAAGATAAAATAAAAAAGGCCATGATGGGTTGCCTTATTTAATACTTTTCTGGATTTAATTTGTTAATGTTTTATTTGTATAGTTACAAATATGATTAGATTGAAGTTTATTTTTCTTGCATTATTACTACCAGCTTTTAGTAATAGTGATCCTAGTCTCACAAGTTAGTTGGGAAATGAACCTTATTGTTCTGGTCTTTGAAAGTGTTTACGCTTGATTCTAATTTTCTGTTCCTTAATGCCTGGAGACACAACTTTTGTGGAGGGTGTGTGTGTGTGTGTATTTCTCTGTATCCATTTGTTTGTCTTTCTAATTTTGGGGACATTTTTATTTGCCACCTTTGTATTGTTTTTTGGTGAGATGTCTGTGAAGGTCCCTTGTTCTTTTTCAGTTGATTTGGTTATTTTCTTATTGTTGAGTTTTAAGAGATCTTCGTATTGAATACAGTACATATTGTATATAAAGGATAGTACTTCTTTATCAGATAGGTGTTTTATAATAATTTCTCCCAGTCTGGGGGTTGTCTTCTTATTCTCATGACTGTGTATTTCCTAGGGAATTTTTTTTTCTTTTTGCTTTTAGTAAAAGTCAGATTATCAATTATTTCTTTCATATATCATGTGTTTAGTGTTGTATCTGAAAAGTTATCACCAAACCTAATGCCATCTAGATTTTCTCCTATT
Organism: Neogale vison; assembly: GCF_020171115.1. Classification (NCBI taxonomy): domain Eukaryota; kingdom Metazoa; phylum Chordata; class Mammalia; order Carnivora; family Mustelidae; genus Neogale; species Neogale vison. Next base: position 34,809,666 of record NC_058102.1, on the reverse strand, counting down.
ATTTTCCCAGAGTTTTTGGTTTTTCATTTTACATTTAAGTCTCTGACTCATTTTGAGTTAATTTTTGTGAAGAATGTAAGGTCTCTGTCATTTTTTTGCATGTGGTTGTTCGGTTATTCCAGCACCATTTGTAGAAAATATCATCGTTTTCAACTCTATAGTATTTCCTCCTTTCTCAAAGATCAGTTGAATACATTCATGTAAATCAGTTTTGGGACTATTTTTCTGTTTCATAGAGCAGGTTGTCTATTCTTTTGTCTATTCCACATTTCCTTGATTACTGTATATTTTTGGTAAATCTTTAAGTAAGCTACTGTTGGTCTTCTGATTTTATACTTCTTCAATATTGTGTTGGCAATTCGGGGGGGGGGGTGTTTCTCTAAATAAAACTGTAGAATTGTTTTCTGATATCCTCACAAAAGCATTTGCTTATTTTACTGGAAATACGTAGAAGCTACAGATCAAGTTGGGAAGGATTGACATATTAGCAATACTGAGTCTTTCTACACGTGATCATGGATTATCTCTCCACTCATTTAGTTTTACATTTAATATTACATTCTTCAAAGTTTTGTAGTTTTCCACATACGGACCTTGTGTATGTTTTGTTAGATTTATACCTAAGTATTTCTTTTGAGGGAATGCTAAGTGGTAGTGTGTTTTTCTCTTAAGTTCTTTCGTTCATTGTTCATACATAAGAAAGTGGCTTTTGTATGTTAAGCTGGTATTCTGCAAATGTACTTACTATAATTACTTATTCATTCCAGGAGATTTTTTTGTCAATCCTACGTAGATTTCTATATAGGTTTTGGATTTTCTATATAGACAATTATGTCATCTGTAAATTAAGACAGTTTACTTCTTCCATCAGTCTGTATACTTTTTTTTTCTTGTGTTATTGCATAAGGACATATTGTGAAGGATTGCTAGTATGATGTTGCAAAGAAGTGGGGAAGGGGGACATCCCTGCCTTGTTTCTGATCTCAATTGGGAAGCTTCTAGTTTCTCACAATTAAGTATGATATTGGCTGTAGGTTTTTTGTAAACGTTCTTTGTCAAGTTGACAAAGCTCCCTTCTACTCATAGTTTTCTAGGAGCTTTTTTATTTTTACTATTATTTTTTAATCATAAATATGTGTTGGATTTTGTCAAAAACGTTTTATCTGCATCTATTGATATAATCATTGATTTTTCTTTTTTAACTTATTGATGTAATGAATGGCATTAATTGGTTTTTGAGTGTCGAAATAGCCTTGCATATTTGGGAATCCTACTTGAATAAGATGTATAATTTTTTTGTGCATTACTATATTCAATTTGCTAATAATTTGTTGAGGACATTTCCATTGATATTTATGAGAGATTTTGGTTAATAGTTTTTTTTTTTTCCTTATAATGTCTTTATATCTGGTTTTGTTATTAAGGTGATTTTGGTCTCATAGAATGAGTTTAGGAGTATCACCAAAACCTCTGTCTTCTAGAAGATATTATAGACACTTGATAGAGTTTCTCCCTTAAATATTTGATGCAGTTCACCAGGGAAACATTGTGGGCCAGCTGCTTTCTTACAGAAAGTTTAAATTGCTGATTCACTATCTTTAATAGATATAGGTTTATTCAGACTGTTTCTTCTTGGGTGAGTTTTAGTAGATTATGTTTTTCAAGGAATTGGTCCATTTCATCTTCTTTATCAAATTTGTGGACATAGAGAATATCCATCTCCCTGCTTATATTACCCATCTGTTCTTGCATGTTGTCTACCTTTGCCTTAGTTTTCCTTAGCATATTAATTACAGTTTTTTTTTAAGATTTTATTTATTTATTTGACGGAGAGATCACAAGTAGGCAGAGAGGCAGGCAGAGAGAGAGGGGGAAGCAGGCTCCCTGCTGAGCAAAGAGCCGGATGCTCATGCAGGGCTTGATCCCATGACCCTGAGATCATGACCTGAGCTGAAGGCAGAGGCTTAACCCACTGAGCCACCCAGGTGCCTTTTAATTACAGTTTTAAATTCACAGTCTGATCATTTCTACATTTATGCCATGTCTTTGGTTCTGATGCTTTCCCCATGTTTTGTCAGTGTTTATTTTTATTTTTCTTTTAGTATGCCTTATAAATGTTTTTTGTTGAAAGTCAGTTGCAATATACTGAGTAAAAGGAACTCTGGTAAAAAGACCTTTAGTGATGTGGCATTAAGGTGTTGGTAAAGTGTGTATTCTATAGTGCTATGACAGGATCTCAGTCTTTTAGTGAGCTTATGCCTGGGGCTGTGAATTTCACAACTACTTATTTTCTCCCTCACCTAGTAGGGACATGATGACTAGAGGGACTGGAATGGGGAATTTCCTTTCCCAGAGGTGAGTTAAGCTCTGATATAATCGTAATAGATTGTGTTCTGGTAAAAATAGTTTTTCTTAAGGGCAGGCCTTGTTAAGAAAAATACTATGTTCAGACTATTCTAAAATCATTTTTCTCTCCCTCTGCCCAAAGCCTGAGGGGATTTTTCTCTGAATTTTACTGTGAGAACCCAGGAAAGGTAAAACTTACAAAAGTGTGGGGTCCTGCTCACCTTTTAACTCTAAGACTTATCTACACTGAGCCTTCAGCAATTCATGAATTATAGTTTGGGTTTTCCTATGAATAGTACTAGTTCCCAGGGAGGTTTCTGCTTAGGATTTCTGATCCAGTGAATTGTAATTCTCTGTATTCATCTGTCTGTCTTTCTAATTTTGGGGGCAGTGGTTTGCCCTGTGGCCTCACTTCTCTAATGGTTCTAGGAAAAATTACTAATTTCCCGGTTTATTCAGCTTGTTTTTTGCTGTTAGGATAGATTAGCTCCTTATACAGCAGACTGCACACAAGAAGTCTTAAGTCAGTTTTGATATGCTGAATTTTAGAAGAGATTTAGCCACATTCTCTCAGTTTTCAATTAACTTTCATAAAATTGACAATGTACTTTTTAAAATCCCAATATTTTTATATTCTAATATGAATGCCTTTTTTTCTGGTTTGTTTGTTTCTGACAAATGTTACCAAAGATTTGTCCATTTTATTAGAACAAATATATAATATTAGGAAACAGGACAGAGAGATAATATATGTGTGTGTGAAGGAGGGAAAATTGAAGCATTTTCAGACCATTTTAGTGACTTTGGCTTTTACTTTGACTGAAACAAGGAGACAATGGAGGCTTCAGAAGGAGGCAATGGAGGCCTATCAAACTGCCCTCTTATAGACTGGGGAGGTGGCAATGGTGAATACAGGAATATTGATAGGAGGATATAGTTGCAACATTATGACAGATACTGGGTGCTGGTACCATATTGGTAGCAATGAAAGTGATAAGATACGGTTGGATTCTAAATATAATTTGAAAACAGAATTAAGCATTGCAGACAGATTTAAGGATTACCGTAAAGTTTTTGGCCCAAGAAATAGAATGTGAGTTAGCTGAGATAGGATCACTGCTAGTTGCTGGGAGAGGGTTTGGTGATCATGACGGCAGTTAAATTAGAAATTTAGTTACGTTAGTAACACACACACACGCACATACACGTTTCAATCCTCATGAAGACATTCTGCAAAAATGCATTTTTTGGTGTGGGAGAGAATGATTTTTTCCCTTTGTCCACTTGATAATATAGTATTTTTCTTGGACATGAGTGTTTCATGATCTTCAAATTGTTTTAGCACTTTATGTTTTGATCCTGTGTTACTTTTTCCCTTTCAGTATATTTTATCCAGAGGAGTAACGTTCACATTTTGGTCTAAGTTACAATAGATTCACTTCATCATTGAGAAACACATATGCATGACATTTCTTATTTTATATTATTCCTCCCCCTCCTTTCTTTCCTCCCCTTCCTCCTCCTCCTCCTTCTTCTTTAATCTATCAGCCATCCATGCATCCTAATATTTTCTTTTAGATTCCCATGTTCCACTCAGATATAGGAGAATTATATTAAACTGGCAGTAAGTTGATTAATTTTACTGTGGAAAGGCAATTGCTTTAAGCATAAGATTAACTCCAGCCTCAAACTCCTTTCCTTACTCAATAAATGCAGATTTCTTGATCATATGAGATATGAAAAATTTAGGTAGCATTTATAACTTACATAGTTTGGCATCACTAAGTAAAACATTTTCATGTATACCCTGTGGCATTTCTAAAACCACTTCCACAATTCACTAGCTGATTTCAATTCAACTCTTTTCACTTTAATTTCTTGCGAGCAAACATAGCTGGCACTTGGTTTGGCTCTCTCAGTGTGCCTTCCCTCATGTCTATTTCCACCTCCTTCACAGATACAGAAATGCAATTACAAGGCATGGAAGTACTATTCTGCAGCCTCCATTATTTCTCAAAAGGTTATATTTTATAACACAAATTCCCACTTTTCTCTCCAATTCACCTCTAGTGTTTCTTTCCAAAATTCTCTTCTCTAGTTTTCTAATTATTTTTAACAAACTACACATTCATTCTCCGGACTATGGGTGTATTACACAAATAATCTCTCTACAGAAATCCTAAACCAAAATTCAATCCTATTGGGTTTGGGGAATTACTTCAGCTGGATATCAGAATAAAATTACTCCTCAGGTGATTCAGAAGTTTAATCTTATGGTTTCAAGCAGACATAGTCTGAATGTCTGACAGTTTTAAGTAGAAATGGGAATAAAACTATTTTCCTGGATCAGATCAGCCTCCAGTTAACCATGCCAACTTTCATTAATAAATGTTCTCAGAGTTTTGCTCTCCAAGCTATTTTCATTGTTTTTATTTCCTTTTTCAGACAATATACATTAAACAGGTGGGATTTTGAAATATAAAGCCTAGGACAATTTAAAAGTGTCCCAGGTGAATAAGACTACAACATTGTAAGAATGTCCCCAAACTAGGTCCTGAATATTATATACATACTTAAACAACTTTATAGATTTTCAATAAAACTTTTGATGAATACTAATTTTAATAAAAGTCTTATATTATTAATATCAAAAATAAAAGTATAAAGCCTAAAAGATTATTTAAAATAAATTATGAACAGGTGTTTTATTACACAATTTTATTAAGTGTTTAATCAATGAATTATTAAAACAGTACAGTTTGTAATGCCACCTAGTGGATTTCTGACTGAAAAATGTCCCCTGAGTATAACGGATATATAATATGAAACATATGCAAAAAAAATGCTAATCCAGTCTTCCCGTATGTTAACACTATTCTTTCTCTGTGTCTGTAATATAGTATATATAGTATTTTACTTGAAAAATAAAGGATTAAAATTTTAAAAACATTACATTAGAATAGAAAGGAAGCTGGGAAGGTTATTTTTAAGTTTTCTATAGGTAGATAATGTTTAAATAGAATCTGAGAGACAATAGATAAATTCTTGGCACAATATGTTATAAATTACAACCTATAAAGATGACTAAAATAAGTAAATAGCAAAGAGTGTGTGTGTGTGTATAAAATTTATGGTAATATATATTACATATACACATCAATGCATAAATTAAATTATTATTGGTTAATATCAGTTAAGTCTTTGATTTTTAACCCCATGTAATATGTTTGGATAAATACAAAGCTTTGGTTTGTAAATATGTCAGTGTACCAAATATCTTCTGATCAAAATTCTTTAAGGAGGAAACCCAAGAATGTCTGCTTCTGCAACCTCCCCAAGTTAATATGATACACAATAAAAGCTGATAATTGGTGGCACCTGGGTGGCCAATACTGGGTGGGTCCTGGGATCGAGCCCCACATCGGGCTCTCTGCTCAGCGGGGAGCCTGCTTCCTCCTCTCTCTCTGCCTGCCTCTCTGCCTGCTTGTGATCTCTCTCAATAAATCTCTCTCAAATAAATAAATAAAATCTTAAAAAAAAAAAAAAGAAAAGCTGATAATTGCTACTATAAATCATTATCTAGACTCAGTGACTAGTGTCCAAATTGCCTAAAACTAAAAAAAATGAAACCTTATACAAAATATTGTCTTAGAATGGTTTTTATGTTTGGATATAAAAGTAGCATGACAATATTCACTAGTTCCAATATCTGTTGATTGATTTAAATACTGGCCTAGCTTATGATTCTTTGTTTCATCCTCTTTCTTCTCTTAACAATTACCCTGGCTCATATGCTTCATTTCCATGGTTTCAATACCACTTATATGCTGATATCTTCAAAATATATGTAATAAACTCATGTCTGTATCTTGACTCCAAAATCTATATGCAAATTCCTCCTAAAATATCTCCATAGAGTTGCACAAATTTCACAGCATCCAGAGTTAAAGTCATTTATTCTATCTCTAAACCCCAAAGAAATTCATCAGATTTTACCTTCCCTATTTTAGTAATATAATCATCATCATAAAGAGAAGCAAAACACAAACATTTAAGTCTGATTCTTCCATTTACCAGAGTCTCATAATTTAGTCCTTAGAGCACATACTTTATACTTCATAGTCTTAAATCTACTTAATTCTTTCTCTCCACACTGGGATTACCTTAGCTAAACATTCCTAATTTCTTTCTTTGATATTAAACTCAGTTCTTTTTCCCTCTAATCCACCTCTCCCCTTCACCCTATAGAGTGATACCAAAGTGATCATTCTAAAATATAATACTTTAAACTGTTACTAATATTCTTAAGTTCCTTTAAATGGCTTTTGAAATAAAATTTCTAAATTTTAACAGAAGTATCCCTGAGAGGCTCTTCCAGAATCCAGATGAACTAGAATCACCAAATGGTGTGCTTGTAGAAATGTGGATTCTAGGGTTTAATCCTAAACCATGAGGTGTGGGAAATAGTTTAAGGGACCATCCACTACAGAACAATTAGATGCTAAAAGGCACATTTTTTGAGGCTTTGCTTGCATTACAAGAATTAGGGAAATTTTTTAAGAATACCTTTTAAAACAAAAAGAAGTTGGTGCGAGATCTAGAAATACAATCACAAATTGCCTACAGTGTTACAAAGTAGTGCAATTGCTTGATTGTAGGGTAGTTCTATTTTTAAAGTTTTGAGGAAGCTCCCTATTGTTTTTCACAGTGTCTGTACCGGTTTGTATCCTAACCAACAGTGCAAGAGTGTTCATTTTTCTACATATCCTCATCAACACTTGTTTCTTGTGTTTTTTATTTTAGCCATTCTGGGTTGTGAGGTGATATCTCATTGTAGTTTTGATTTGCATTTCCTTGATGAGGAGCAATACTGAGCATCTTTTCATGCCCTGTTGGCTATTTGAATGTCTTCTTTGGAGAAAATTCTGTTCATGTCTTCAGCCCATTTTTAAATTGGATTATTTCTCTTTTGGGTATTGAGTTTTATTAGTTCTTTGTATAGTATGGATACTAACCCTTTATCAGATATGTTATTTGCAAATACCTTCTCCCATTCAGTAGGTTGCCTTTTAGTTTTGTTGATTGTTTCCTTTGCTGTGCAGAAACTTCTTATTTTGATGTAGTCCCAAGAGTTTATTTTTGCTTTTGTTTTTCCCTCCCTTGAAGGGACATATCTAGAAAAATTTTACTACAGACAATGTTAGAGGGATTATTTCCTGTGTTATCTTCAAAGATTTTTATGGTTTCGGGTTTCACATGTGGGTCTTTAATCGATTTTGCAGTATATCTTGAAGTCTGGAATTCTGATGCCTCCCGCTTTTCTTTTTCAAGGTTGCATTGGCTATTTGGGGTTATTTGTGGTTCCATTCAAATTTTAGGATTGTTTGTTCTAGTTCCGTGAAAAATGCTGTCGGCATTTTGAAAGGGATTGCATTAAATATGTAGATTGCGTTGAGTAGTATAAGCGTTTTAGCAATGTTTTTCTTCCAATCCATAAGTTGGATATTTTTGTGTGTGTGTTATTGGTTTCTTTCATTGGTGTTCATAGATTTCATAGTACAGTTTTTTGCCTCTTTGGTTAAGTTTATTTCTAAGTATCTTATTGTTTTGGATGCGGTCATAAATGGGATCTGTGATCTGTCTCATGTCTACTATCCATAGTATATTAATATGGTTATGGAAAAGAGAAATTTGAAGCTGTTTAATTATAATTAAATTACAAATCAAACAAATTTTTAAAAAACTAGTATTTATTCATTCTCTCTCTTTCTCTCTCCCTCTCTTTTCTTTCTGTCACTTCTATGTTTGTTTTAGTACTTTAAAAATTGATTTACCAGTCTCTCTTTCTGGAACTGGAAATCAAGTCCCTCTTAGAATACAAGAATAGAAGACAACACTTACATAAATACCACCCACTTGCTGTGTCCCTAGATGGATGAAGCTTATTTATCACTTAGAGCAGAATAAAACAAAACTATATTATCAGTATTAAATAAATCCCCAAGGGAGAGAATGGGTTATAGAGCAGACCTTGAATAGAGCTAAGGAAATTAGAAAAGGGAATTTAGATCCATAAGTTATACCGGAACAAGGCAATCCTTAAAATGTTGAGAGCAATTTTGAATCCATCCCAATATAAATACAGCTTCAGGGGAATTGTCTGAAGAGGAGGAGAATGATGTGTTCCTGTTTCCTTATCCTACTCAGGGCAGAAATGCACAGCCAGAAAAAATATTGTCAATCCAAGCTTTAAAAGTCACTGCTAAATATAGCATGGACTCATCTAAAATGCAAAAAATAGAAACAATTGTCGTGTTTTTTGCACAGTGAGCTTAACTTTATCCTACTAACCTGTATTGTCCCTAATTTATAACTTCCTGCATGCATTTAATCAGTGTCTATCCTTTTTTCTTTTTTTAAAGCATGTATTAGCAGTAAATTTTCAATGCAGTATACTTATCTGGGGAAAACAGTTTGGATTTAACTAATTTTGACATATTTTGAGCAATATCTTATTGTTAACTAGTATATCCTCTCCAGGAAATAATTTAACCAGGAAAGAAGGTGGCAAATTGATCATTGAAATTTTTTGAGCTTATTTAAAGCTACTAGGTTTACTCGATTCCTAATATAGATAGGTTTATTTTATGCAATGATACATATGCATATTCATTTAAGTGCACCCTTCAATTCATTAAAGGATGAAGAATAATTCAATACTCTTTTTGTATTTGTCATTGAAAAATTATAAGCATAAATTAATAGTTATACATAACTGAAGATAACAGGAGGCATAATAATCTTCAAATTATCAAATCTCAAAATAAGAAGTTGACACAACTAATCCAAATTTGAAATTCTTGAGGGGAGGGGAAAACATTTACCTTTTCCTTTCCCCATTGAATGTAAAATAATAGTAGTTTCACCTGATGTAGAATATGTTCTGGGATTAAAAGCTATTGAGAGTTACCTGCCCTTAGATTATTTTTAGGCATCAGGGAATTTATGACTATTAATATTGTCTGCTTCTTATTCTTGAAGTCATGTAAATGTTTTTGGAATGAATGAGTTATTATACAAAGAGAATGAATAAATGTCCCTGACATTGAGAATTGGCTGTTGTTTATTTGTCAGGACACACTTAAGTCAAAATAAATTTTATATAGCTTCTGAGAATAAAGGTGAGATCTATTGGAGAGAGAATATCTGCATTGTGTGAATTGTGTTCTGGGTCCTTGGATTCCCCAGGAGAAGGTTTAAGTGGGGATCTGCACTCAGAATAAAGACAGCCATAAACAAAGCAGTTTATTAGACCAAAAGGACACACTCCAGGTTGGAGAGCTGGTAGGGTCCCAGAGGTGGAACCAGTGTCTCCTTGTTTTGGAACTGGATATTATTGGATCTCTCTGAGCTGGGAGGAGATGTGATGCCAGTGGGGTGATCTCTAATGGAGGCGGCTACAAACCATTTGGAAAATTCTTTCCATAGTTTGGGAGGGAGAGTTTTCGACCCTATAAAGTTTATACGGGAACCACAATGGCAGCCTTTGCCAGTGAGGGAGGGGGCTGTTCCTGCAATGCAAATACATTATCGTGAGTCAAGGGGTTACCCTGGGACAAAGGTGGAAGATGAGAGTGCTTGTTCTGAACCTGTGGCTCTTGATCTGTCAGGCACAAGGTCTTGGAAGCTACAGGTCAGGATGTTGAGCTCCTAGGCTTATAATGCATAGTTATTTGTTGTTGTTGTTGTTTTATCACCTTCCTCGCACCCAGCTTCTGTCTCTATCATTTCCCCTTCAAGGACTTGGGACTCTGCCTTGAGCCATTCCTTCCACTGCTCTTGTCCAGCTTCTACCTAATGGAAAGATATTGGAATATTTTTTGAAAGTTTATGAGAAACAAGAATGTTCTGAATCATTTCCATGGATCACCCTTCCATCTCCTGCTTTTCATTTTTTGCCTATGAACTCCCAATTTTTCCACTCTTCTTCACAAGAAATATGGTCAAGGATAGCTTCCAAAACTTATATATGAAGACTACAACCAGAGAAGGACTCGCCTGCTCCTTGTCATAGGATGGAAAATCTACTACAGATTTCTAATTGACTTAATTTGATTCAGGCACACAGCTCAGACTCACACAAGTGTAGTCAGGACTGACATGACTGGCTCAACTGGGTCAGGTTATGCTGCAGGTGAAGGAGATAGGGTAATGTTAGAACAGAAAAAGCCAGTTGAAGCCCAGTAGCATGTATCAGGCCTAGTCTTAGAAAGGAAGCAACTCCTTTGAACTAGGAACTATTTCAAGTTTTTTATCCTTTCGGTTGGCAATTCCACATTTTCTCTATTTCCAAACATTTCTTGATGTTAGGAATCAAAAATAATGTACTAGCTATTGTTCTGAAGAAAGCGAACATATTTCTCTGGAACACATAAGAAAATATAATTTAAAAATAATGTATGTATGAATTAACCTTATTGTGAGAATCACTTCACCATATATATGTATATTAAATCATCACTTTGTACACCTTAAGCTTACATAATGCTGAATATCAATTACAGCTCAATAAAACTGGAAGAAAAAAGAACACTTATAATTCAATAGTAAGACACACAACATAATATAAAACTCTGGAAAGGATTTTTCCAGAACTTTTCGAACATAAACTTCACCAAAGGATACATATGAATGGCCAATAAACACATAAAAGATGCTCAGTAACATTATCATAAGAGAGCTGCAAATTAAAACTACAAGAACACATCTACACATATGCATAAATTAAACAGACAATGCCAAGTTTGGGGTAAGGTGAGGAACAATTGGACTCTTACATTGCCAGTGGAAGTGGAAAGATTACAACCACTTTGGAAAAGAGTATGGCACTTTTAAATAAAGATAAATATACAATCACCATATGACCCACAAATTCCAGTTGTAGGTCATTACCTAAAGAAAATAATATACCATATATTCACAAAAATATTTGTATACAAATGTTCTTAGCAACTAATTACTGATACATACAATAACATGGATAGATCTCACAAGAATTATGCTGAGCAGAAAAAGGCAGAAGGGTACATAAACTGTATTTGTTTATTGTACTCTTTTCTATTTATATGAAGTTGTGAAATTGTTAAAACTATAAAAAAAAGCAAAAAATAAGCTACAATATTTTATAAATCTGACATAGATGAGTTAATAAAATCACAAGAAGATCTTCTACTAAGAGTTTCATTCATAGTTTATATTCAAACAATACATTTAAGTTAGAATAAAATGTCACTTTCTATACACCACAAAGTACAATCAAAGGGAGCCAAGAGAAAAATGTTTTCTTACTTTTTTCAGGTTTTTTTTGCTAGCATTCTAAATCCAAAGACCTTCAAATAACAAATGAAAAATATGAGGGGAAAAAATAGCCCAGAAAAAGTAAGAGAATAATTGTGAGGTTTTCTTCTTTTTTAACAATTTATTATTAGGAGGAATAACATGGAATCCTGCAAAAAAAAAAAAAGTCCTGATTTTTTTTTTTTTTACCACTTACTTGATACTTATCATAAAATTCTTAGTGAATAATGCATACAGAAGGTCTAAATGTTTCAACTGTGTAAAATTAAATGTGAAGAAATGAATGTGTAAGAACTTCCTATTTGAATGTATTCCTTATACTCCAGCTAAAGAATCTGCTTTTGTTTGTAGTGATTATTAGATATTATGAAACATGAAGCTTGCCATTTAAGAAAAAAGTATTCTTTTAATAGATATATAACCTAAGGTCTGCAAATAATTATTGTAAAAAATATGTCTGCTGGTGATAGATTTGTTGCACAATATCATTCATTTTTTTCCATGGGTATACTCAAAGTTACACAATTAGTTGTTTCTAAAGTTAGAAACAAAGAGATGTTTTCTCAGATTTTCCTTTAAACAGTTCTAATTTTGATAAAAAATGCCAACCTATTACCTAGTAACACAAATGTCCATGACACCAACCCAACATCTAAGTATTGTGAATGATTAGTTAGTTACCAGTTATCTGAATAGTTATCTTGGTGCTTCAGAGAGGTAGGGTTGGCAGATATAAACTGATTTTTTTCCCACAAAATACTGGCTCAGCCTTTGTCACTAATGTAAGTACAGATATAAAAGTATCTACTGATATGAAGTATGGAATGTAAAATTAGACCTTTTTATTTCCTTTTGAAATTTTTTTAAAGATTTTATTTATTTATGTGACAGACAGAGATTAAAAGTAGGCAGAGAGGCAGGCAGAGAGAGAGGGAGGGAAGCAGGCTCCCCGCTGAGCAGAGAACCTGATGCAGGGCTCGATCCCAGGACCCTGAGATCATGACCTGAGCCGAAGACAGAGGCTTTAACCCACTGAGTCACCCAGGCGCCTCTCCTTTTGAAATTTTCATAGTAATTTGGAATTTTTAGCACAGTATTTTTTAACCTTATTTTAGCTCATGCCCTGAGATCTGAGCTAACTTTTATTTCTAGAATTGATGTTACAAAGATATATTTCTTAATTTCTTAAATATGAATTCATTTTATAATATTTGGTGTGATGTGTCACAGCCCAATGACTTACCTGCCATCTCCAGAAAGTTTTTATGTGTTCACTTTAAGGAGCAATCTTTCCGGGTCATGACTCATAGGAAAAAGAACATGGACTTTGGAGTCTCAGTAAGTAAGAGTCTACCCTCAGCCATAAGGTCTACCAATATAATGGTAGTCTCTCTGCCCTAACCCTGATAACTTTTTTCCTGTTAAACGAGAATAGTATTTATCCTTCAGATTTTCTGTGAGAATCAACTGAGTACTGTACCTGAAAATACATAGGACAATAACAAGCATATAAGTGGCTCAACAACCGCTGAGTATTTCTGAATTGTTGAAATGACATCCTAGGTCCATTCAGTTAATACTCTATATACATGTCAACATTTATTTTGAGAAGCAAAAATACAAATAGTAAAATTAAATTATTTTAAATTAAATGGTTTCTTTTTCGGGCACCCATTATACTTGTATGAACTATTATGGTAAATATTGTACTTTCAACAATGGATCTGTTGACATGCAGTAGAAACCATCCAGAAATTCATCCAGATGAAACACATGCAGAAAAGAGTAAAAAAAATAAGTAAGAGCAGGGTACCAGGAAGTGATGAAACAATCTCACATGACCTAAAATAGATGTAATATGTATAACATATGTCACTATAGTTTGTGAAGTAAAGGATGACATAACAAATATTTGATGAAATACTGGTCAAAATTTCCAAAAATACAATGAAAATATTAATCGGTAGATTCAAAAATCTCAGTGAACCCCTGACTGACTTAATAATACAGTCACAAGCCAGAAGGAAGAGTAATTGCAAGACAATTTGCATGTTTTGATTGTTTAATGAAGTTTATTTGAGGCAGTTTCTCCTGTTGGGTTAACAATGGTCAGCATGTCAAAAATACTGTAAGCAATCAGGTTTCTATTTTTTAACTTTGAAGAAAGTGCAGATAAACAATATTGACCAATTATTTAATTTTGAGATGTGTAAGCTTTAGCACATAATACATACTAACAAGTTAAAATTTCTGTAATATTTTATTTGCCATTGTGTTTTTAGGAGATTAAAATTAAGTTTTGTCTCTCCAGAAATCAATAGTTAGAAAGCAACAAAGTATCTTCATCCTAATTTAAATGCTCCAGGTAATTTTTTCCAAGGCAGAAAATAGAGGTTTTGTCACTCTACTGAAGGAGAGATGCTATGATAGAAATGGGGGTAACCAGCAAGACCATGTCTATCATTCTTCTCAAACAAGAAAACTTATACTTAGCTAGAGAAAATTACCCCTTTCTAGTTGTGGGGCTGAAAAGGGGCCAGAGTACAACTTCTCTGAGCTTTCACCAAAGAAGACCATTATGGCTATAAAATCTAAGAAATAATAAACAAAGTTTGATTTAAGTGCACTCTAAAACTAAAAGAGAGGATATCCATGGCATTAGCTAAATTAAGAGAAGAAAGGATTGATTTTCCATTTGTTTATTATTTTAAAATAACAGTTATAACTATCTCAACCAAAATTCTCTAAAGTTGCATTTCTAAAAAGGAAAAAAGGAAAAACAGAGAGAATACTTATTAGGCTAAATAAGCTTTTATAAGTCTAAAGATGATATCATTAACTGTCTTGTTTAAATATATAGTTAAATCACTTTCTTCAGGAGTGTGAGTGAATTAAAACATTCCCTTCATAAAGCAAACTGTATGTGAAGAATTATTTTCCAGTTCAGTGCTTTCATTCTTAAGTTCAAGTTACATAGCAAATTCTCAATTATTATGACTTAAACTCTGTTGTGGCCAATAATATTTTTAATAGGTGCCAAAAATCCCAGAATATTGCACATTATGAGGATTATATATACTATTTCATTCCATGCTGTATTGGGAGTGATCTGGGGAGACTGAAGTACCAGGATCCAAGCTTCCCAAGATTTTTGCTTTATTCTTACAGTGGGGAGTTTGTGAAAATGGGATGGGGGCAAGTAGGGCTCAAGTGTCCCCTGAAAGAGTCTGCCTTAGAGTCACTCAATTCTTAGAGTCAAGCTCCTTGGTAAACTGTTTATGTCACAGCTCTTCACCTTTCCATGTGGAGATCTTCACTAGAAAAACACTTCAAGCTCTTTACCCACCAGCTGTCCATTTCTTTCTGTGGAAGTGAGTTGGAGATTAGAGATTTAAGAAAAAGGAGCCTGGACATGCTCAGCTTAGTTCTTTCCTCTTTTAGAGTCAGGGGTCTCTTCATGCCATAAATTTTATAAGGGTAAGTTCAATATAGGAAGTTTGTGGTTTTCCAGCTATGTCTGTACCTGGGTGAGTAAGTGTAATTCTTCGATGCACTGTTAGCAAGCCATGTCTTCCAACCTAGCTTTTGTCGTAAATAAAGATGATAGATTAATCTCCATCTGTCTGACTCCTTCATCTAAGCCACACTTTCTCCTGTTGCACTCTTTGTATATATTTATGAAGGCTCCTGTTTCATTCTATTGCATTTTAAATTTATTCATCTCTTTCACGGGGCTGTCATGCTCATTATAGGCAGAGCATGTCGGTTTCATTGCCTTATTTTAACTGCTTAAAAGGTTTAAATATAGGAAATAGGCAATGAATGTTTGTGGAGTAGATGGATCAAAAGTGTAGCAAGAATCCTATATGATAAAGTTTATCTTGGATATGTTTTACATAACAAATCCTAAAATAAATGTGCAGTAATCTCGTTCAGCAGGCTTGGTGCTGTTTACTGGAGTACGAAACATAAAGGGGATAGATCAGTTCTAACAGGAGCTGTAAAAGGGAGCCAACCTCCATCCTTAACCTGCTGAATGAACTTCGTAGAATCAGAGGACTTTTCCAAGTAATTAAACAACCTCCAAAACACATAACAGTTTTCCGTTTCTTCTGTTTGATAGTTCATCCTTAACCTGTGGTTCTTTGTGTGATTCTTTCCACATAGACCAAGTGAAAGAAATAGAAGTTTTATAGAGGGTAAAAGAGAACCCACTGGCACAATTACAGGAGAAAGCCTTTGAAACTACAGGTATTTCTCATTCTTTTAGCAGAACAGACTTTGTTTCAAACCAGCCGTTTGATTCCCTAGGGTCATATTTCTTAGAATATCCCAACATTATAAACATTGTGGCATGAATTAAAAATATATATATATATAATATATATGTATAAATACATATACATATATATGCATATATATATTCTAATATTATATATATTCTAATACTAATTTAGAACCATAAGATTCAAATAAAATAGTCCATGCATGAATTTAGGATGATCAATATAGTCAAAGAAAAATATATTACTGGAAGTAGGGAATGTTAAAACACTTACTAATATTTATTTACTGAAATATTGGCTTATGAAATAAAAAATAGCCAGGACTTTGTAAGTATTAAATAAAATGTAAAATGCTTCCAGGTCATGTTATATGCCTCAAAAATCGGGCAAGAGTTTTTCCATTTCCTTTCTTTTCCAAGAGGAAAATAATAGTAATAACTGTGATATTGAACCTCCTCTGGGATTTGGTAAAACATTATAAAAACTCCAACCTGTGCATTTTTGGTTTTCAGGACCTGAACTGAACATGACCTTATCCCATATTTCCAACTTCCTTTCCAAAATTGAGAAATTAGTGATTTATAACATCATGTCATTTTTGGCTGAAGTAACATATCATAAATGATGTTGCACGTTGCTACAACATGCAGAGTGTTGAACAAATATTTCTCTTCTCTTTCCCTTTTCTGTGTTGTTTATTCACTTGTATTCCTAGAAGATGCCAACTCAACACAAAACTTTCTGGCAAAGAAATCTTTAAATGAGTGGAAAGACCCAACTATATTTTTTGGTTTAGGAACTGTACTAGCTATAGAATCCCTCAAGCCTACAGGAAGAAGCTATTAAAATGGATTCCCTACATGTTCATTTTAAATGGGTCAGAAGGTTACATAACAACATAAAATAGCACACTAGAGTTTTAAAAATGATTTATACTTTGTTACATTTATTAATGCTAATAACTCTGAACATTTTATATAGAAAAAAAAGCACTTTACTCTTGAAAAATATCATGTCCATCTGTGGACATATGGTGTTTGTAAAGTGTCTTTATTCACAGCTTTATATCCTCATTTCCAGATTTCCTATGAAGTGTGGTTTTTGTCTCAAATTTAGGCTTTTCTTCCCTCTTCTGGAGAAAAGTGGTTCTTGATATTAGTAAAGAAAAAAGGTATATTCTGTATGAAGTCATGATATGTTATCAAGAAAATATATGCAATTAGCTTGAAGAAATGATTTCATAAAGAATAGGCATGTTTTATAATTTCTAGTTATTTCTATAAAGGCCTTTACTCATTTAATTTAGTTAAGAAAACTTTCATACCATTTAGTTCATGCCTAGCATTACTATGAATTCTTTTCATTACTATGCACTTCTTTTAACAAACTTAGTTACTCCCCTATCATCCACTATGAGGTAGCATCTGTTACCATCCCTGTTTCATGGGTAAGAAAATTAAACCACACTGTTCTTAAGGAATGGCTGAAGTGACTCAGCTAATGTGATGAAACTGGCTCTAGAGTCTGAGCTCCAGAGCCTGTGATCTTGCTCCTAATGCAGTTACTGAAACCCTAGAAAATCAAGGAGAAAAGCAAGCACTTCAAAATACTACATAATATTCTTATTTATTTACTCTTCTCTATAATCCTATGCCAAGGGAGTGAATTTATGCTTGCATATATCTCAACACGGAGAATGCTGACTGACCTAAATCAATAACTATAGCCAAGTTAAGTGAATAAAGCAGATAATTACTGATCTCTTGAAGTTTATATTCTTGTATATGAAGACACGTTATAAATACATGTATAAAGCAAAGAGTTGATATAAGTGAACTTATAATGTTATACTCATAATATCTGGTAGCTTTGATATCAGATTGTGCTTACTTTATAAATTTTCTAACTTTTCTGTGAGCTAGGACGTTTCTTTTAGTCATTTAAATATACTGATTTACTAATTACTCATACTGATCTTTAGGACATTTAGAGTCTGATAGGAGAGATAAGATATGTAAATACATTTCTTTTTAAATTTTTTTTGCTTATACTTTTTAAAGTTGGAATAATAAATCAAAATTATAATTAAGGCATAAAATTTTTAGGGCCCCAGGAGTTCAAGCAGATTTTCTATGAGATAAGATATACTAATGGTATAGATTTTATTAACAATATGATACACCTACCTAGCATAGACTAAACAACCCAAGTGAAGAATTTTGGTCAATATGGCATAAACATAACAGAATGATGACAACTTAATCCTGTGCTTATATAAGCAATGTGTATCTGGAGAAGGTATTTGACAATGTGCAGTAAAATAGTTCTAACATTTCAATAATTGTTCATGTATATCTTACTTTAAACAATCTTGATGGTAATTTCCTAATCTTTTGAGTTTGTATTTATATTTGAGCAAAAATTATTGCCTTTAATATAGTTGTTTCTTTGTAGTGTGTCTTCATTTATTTTAACATACACAAAACACAACTGTGTAGAAATGATGAGAAGTTTTTACTATAGTACTTTATGATGAAACTCTTTATATAATAAAAGTAAAACAATTATGATTTCAGAGGTTACAAATGGTGGTGCATTTTAAAAAGAAATTACTTTTATTGGTTATAAAAATTCCTCCTTGATATAAATGACCCCAAAATTTTCTCACTTTAGTGAGCTATTTTGGTTACCTTTTTATTGATCTAAGAAATTATGGCCATACTGCAGAATTTTCCTTATTCTTAAACTTTTGGACTTTTGTATCTTTCTCCTTTCAGAGCCTTACATTTTTTTTATGCACTTAAAAGCTCAAAGATCATTGTTTATAATATTAGCAGAAAAGCAGAGAGTACCTGGACTTACTTTTCCATTAATAAGTCAAGACAGATACTTGGAAAATCCTTGTGATACAGAACAGCTATAAATAACTGGAAAATGTAGAAAATATTTGTTGATGCAACACTATGCTTAGAGGAGGATTATAAAAGTCCCCAGAGCTCAAAAAATAAAAATTTAAAAAAATGAATAAATCTGAACCAAAAGTTGCAAGCTAACTTTCAAGCTATAGTCACAGTAGGGGCATTTACTAGCTATCATTAAGAATACTGGTGTTTAATGCTGGACCCTAGAATGTATAGCACCTCAATGAAAATGTTGACAAAAAAATCCCCTAGACTAACAAAGGTAGCTGAAAAGGAAAATTGTTTATTTTGGCATTTATAACATGCAAAGAAGTTCACACAGAGAAAATATTAAATAGTTCTCAGTTTGGTAGCAGCCAGGGACAACTAACCAAAAGTAATTGCAGGGGTGCGTGGGTGGCTCAGTGGGTTAAGCCTCTGCCTTCGCCTTAGGTCATAGTCTCGGGGTCCTGGGATCAAGCCCTACATCTGGCTCTCTGCTCAGTGTGGAGCCTGCTTCCCTCTCTTTCTCTGCCTGCCTTTCTGCTTCCTTGTGATCTCTCTCTGTGTGTCAAATAAATAAATAATACCTAAAAAAAAAAAAGTAAATGCAAAGTATTCCCATAGATAAAGTTAAAGAAGGTCTCACTAGACTACAAACCCTACTAAAAATGACTAAAAATCCAAAATTAAAAAATAACCAAAGAAACAGAAAATCATGAGTGATATTCCCCAGAACTGAACATCATGGAACTTCACATGATGCAAATGTTGAGTGATACAGTCTAGCTGAATAAGAAAATAATACAAGACTTTCACATATCATATGGACAAAATATACCTACAACTTTGAAAATTCTCTTGCCCTGTGACTCGGAACTCTCTATCCAGTGTTTTATTCAATGGGAGGGAATGCAATGTCATATAAGAGCAGAGATTCAGATCACACTGCTGATTCACATTTTACATTTGTCCATGTGGCATCCAACTATCAACCTGATCTTCCACTGCCTAGTTTTATCCTCATTAAAATGGGAATAATTTTACCTGCTCATAAAGCTACTATGAATCTGTTAGGGATTAAATTGAATCTGTAGATCACTTTGGTATATTAGCAATTGACATTTAATATTTAAACAATCCATGAATATGAACATGAGATGTGTTCCCATTTATTTATATCTTCTTTAATTTATTTTATTATTTATTTTATTTCATTTCATTTCATTTTTTTTCAGTGTTCCAAGACTCATTGTTTATGCACCACACCCAGTGCTCCATGCAATATGTGCCCTCCTTAATACCCACCACCATGCTCACCCACCCTGCCAATCCCCAAAAAACTCTTAGTTTGTTTCTCAGAATCCATTGTTTCTCATGGTTCATCTCCTCCTCTGATTTCACCCCCTTCACTTTTCCCTTCCTTCTCCTAATGTCCTCCATGTTATTCCTGATGTTCCACAAGCAAGTGAAACTGTAAGATAATTTACTTTCTCTGCTTGACTTATTTCACTCAACAAAATCTCCTCCAGTCCCATGTATGTTGATGCAAAACGGGTATTCATCCTTTCTGATGGCTGACTAATATTCCATCGTGTGTATGGACCACATCGTCTTTATCCATTTCTCTGTTGAAGGTTATCTCAGCTCTTTCCACAGTTTGGCTATTGTGGACATTGCTGCTATGTACATTGGGCTACATATGGCCTTTCTTTTCACTGCATCTGTATCTTTGAGGCAAATACCCATTATTGCAATTGCCGGGTCATAGGGTAGATCTATTTTTAATTTCTTAAGAAATCTCCAGTTTTCCAAAGTGGCTATACCAACTTGCATCCCCACCAACAATGTACGAGGGCTCCCCTTTCCCCATATCCTCTCTAACATTTGTTGTTTACTGCCTTGATAATTTTGGCCATTCTAACTGGTATAAGTAACTGGTGGTATCTCAATGTGGTTTTGATTTGAATCTCCCTGATGGTTAATGATGATGAACATTATTTCATGTGTTTGCTAGCCATTTGTATGTCTTCATTGGAGAAGTGTCTGTTCATGTCTTCTGCTCATTTTTTGACTTGATTATCTTTTTGGGGGGTATTGAGTTTGAGAAGTTTTTTTATAGATCTTGGATATCAGCCTTTTGTCTGTAGTGTCATTTGTGATTATCTTCTCCCATTCCGTGGGTTGCCTGTGTGTTTTGTCGACTGTTTCCTTTGCCTTTGGAGATGTGTCTTGAAAGAAGTTGCTGTGGCCCATGTCAAAGAGGTTACTGCCTATGTTCTCCTCTAGGTTTTTGATGGATTACTGCCTCATGTTGAGGTATTTCATCCATTTTGAGTTTATCTTTGTGTATGGTGTAAGAGAATGGTCAAGTTTCATTCTTCTGTACATAGTTGTCCAATTTTCCCAGCACCATTTATTGAAGAGACTCTCTTTTTTCCACTGTATATTTTTTTCCTGTTTTGTCAAACATTATTTGACCATAGAGTTGAGGGTCCATATCTGGCTCTCCACTCTGTTCCATTGGTCTATGTGTCTGTTTTTGTGCCAGTACCATTCTGTCTTGGTGATCAGAACTTTGTAATAAAGCTTGAAATCAGGCAATATGATGCTCCCAGTTTGGTTTTTTTTTTCAATATTTCTTGCCAGTTTGGGGTCTTTTCTGGTTCCATACAAATGTTAGGATTGTTTGTTCCAGCTCTTCGAAAAATACTGAGGGTATTTCGATCAGGATAATATTGAAAGTATAGATTGCTCAGGGCAGCGCAGACATTTAACAATGTTTATTCTTCCCATCCATGAGCATGGAATGGTCTTTCATCTTTTTGTGTCTTCTTCAATTTCTTTCTTGAGTGTTCTGTCCTCAGAAGTACAGATGTTTTACCTCTTTGGTTAGGTTTATTCCAAGGTATCTTATGGTTTTTAGTGCTATTGTAAATGGAATCAATTCTCTAATTTCCCTTTCTACAGTTTCATTGTTAGTATATAAGAAAGCAACTGATTTATGTGCATTGATTTTTGTATCCTGCCACATTACTGAATTGCTGTATGAGTTGTAGTAATTTGAGGGAGGAGACTTTTGAGTTCTCCACATAAAGTATCATGTCATCTGCGAAGAGAGTTTGACTTCTTCTTTGTCAATTTGAGTACATTTTTTTCTTTTTGTTGTCTGATTGCTGTTGCTGGGAGTTCTAGTACTATGTTGAACAATAGTAGCAAGAATGGACATCCTTGTTGTGTTCCTGATCTTAATGGGGAGGTTTTCACCTTTTCCCCATTGAGAATGATATTCACTGTGGGTTTTTCATAGATGGATTTTATGAAGTTGAGGAATGTTTCCTCTATCCCTATACTCTGAAGAGTTTTAATCAGGAAAGGATGCTGTATTTTGTCAAATGTTTTCTCTGCATCAATTGAGAGGACCATGTCATTCTTCTCTCTTTTCTTATTAATTTGTTCTATCACATTGATTGATTTGCAAATGTGAACCACCCTTGCATCCCAGGGATAAATCCCACGTGGTCATAGTGGATAATCTTTTAAATGTATTGTTGGATCCTGTTAGCTAGAATCTTGTTGAGAGTCTTGGCATCCCTATTCATCAGGGATATTGGTCTGAAATTCTCCTTTTTGATGGGGTCTTTGCCTGGTTTGGGGAATCAAGGTAATGCTGGCTTCATAGAAAGAGTCAGAAGTTTTCCTTCTGTTTCTATTTTTTGAATCAGCTTCAGGAGAATAGGTGTTATTTATTCTTTGGATGTTTGGTAGAATTCCCCAGGGAATCTATCATGTCCTGGACTCTTATTTTTTTGGGTCGTTTGTAACAATAGTTTCATAGTTTTCATAGTTTTCATTTAATAAATCTTTCATCTCCTTGGTTAACCTAATTCCTAAGTATTTTATTCTTTTTGATAGTATTATAAATGGAATTGTTTTTGTTATTTCTTTCAGATTGTTGATTTTTTATACAGAGAAATGCAACTCATTTTTGTTGTATCCTGCTACCTTGGTGAATTTATTTAGTAGTTCTAACAGGTGTTTTTTGTTTTGGTTTTTTTTTCCGACTCTTTAGGATTTTCTACATATAATATCATTTTATCTGCAAACAGTGGTAATTTTATATCTTACTTTACAATTTTAATGTCTTTTATTGTTTAATTGTTCTGGCTAGAACTTCCAGTAGTATGCTGAATACAAGTGTCAAAAGTGAGCATTTTGCCCTATTCCTAATCCTAGAGGAAATATTTTTAGTTCTTCACCATTGAGTGTTATATTCACTGTTCATTTTTAATATATGACTTTTATTATGTTGAAGTGACTTCCTTCTATTCCTGGTTTGTTGAGTGTTTTTATCATGCAAGTATGTTGAATTTTGTCAAATGCTTTTCCTACATTGATTGAGCCATGTAGGTTTTTAAGTTTCCTTCATTCTGTTGATGTGGCATGTTGAATTAATCAATTTTCACATGCTGAACTATCCTTGAATTCCACAAATAAATACTATTGGTTATGGTGTAAAATTCTTTTAATATGCTGCTGAATTTTGTTTACTAGTATTTTGTTGAGGATCTTTGTATCAGTGTTCATAAGAGATAGTGATCTGTAATTTTCATTTATTGTAGTATCTTTGGCCTTTAAATGAGTTAGGAATTATCCCTTTCTCTTCAGGGTTTTGTTGTTGTTGTTTGTTTGTTTTTTGGTTTTTGGTTTTTGGGGTTTTTTTGGAAATATTTGAGAAGGATTGGTATTAGTTCTTAAATGTTTGATAGAATTCACCAGTGAAGCCATGTGGTCTTGAACTTTTGTTTGCTGGTAGGTTTTTTATTACAGACTCAGTCTCTTTTTACTAGTTATATGTCTGTTCAAATTTTCTGTTTCTTTATGATTTAGCTTTGGTAGATTTTGTGTTTCTAGGAATTTTTCCCTTTCACCTAAGTTAACTAATTTGTTGGTATACAATTATTCATAGTACTCTTATTTTTAAATTTTTTAAAAAATATTTATTTACTTATTTATTTATTTGACAGAAAGAGCAAGAGCACAAGCGGAGGGAAAAGTAGGCACAGCAAGAGGGAGATGCAGGCTTTCCACAGAACAGGAAGCCCAATGTGGGGCTTGATTCCAGGAACCCAGGATCATGACCTGAATGGAAGACAGACACTTAACAGGCTGAGCCACCCAGATGCCCATAGTACTCTTTTATATTCATTTTTATTTCTGTAGACTTGGTATTAATGTCCTTACTTTCATTTCATATTCTAATAATTTGAGTCTTTATTTTTTTTCTTCATCAATATATAGAATCTATAGAAAGTATTAAGATCAAACATACAGAATAAGGAAGGACATAAGAATGTCTCCTAGATTTCTAGCTTGTATTACTGATGGTCCTGTTAAATGGGAAAGCATGGGAGAAGGTACAATGATAGGATCAAACAAGGAAAAGCAAACTGAAGTCATGTTTCTGTATCTCCAAAGTCTATGCTTTGCTCAATTCCTAATACCCTTCTCTCCTATTTGCTATAGAAAAAGCCCATTCTTTGTGGTCTCCTTCCTTAGTATGCTATAACTTCCAAGGAGACAGGGGTTTGCTTTATATAATACATCCACACCTCTAGAATACATCAAATAAATGTAAAATATGAATAGAATGAGAATGTTAATTATTTTGTATCAAAATGAGTTTCCTACCTCAAACATATAGTTGTTCTTTAGCATTTCTTGGAAACAAAATTTGCATCCATCACTCACAAGAATGACAGATTCACAGAGAAAATTCACTAGAGTAAGGACAGGAAGCTATACAGAGAAAGCAATGTCTTTAGGGCCCATCAAGAAATCTATTTGGTGAATTATATGATATTGCCAGCATCTGATCCTTTTTTACCTACAATAAAATGCAGTCTCATATAGTTTAACCAAATAGCAGGTCCAGCAAAAGGTCAGGTAATTTTTTTTTTTTTTTTGAGAACTCTAATGGTGTTAATCTTATAAGTAGGTCTTCTTTTCTTTTCACTGGTATCCATATTACTTGGAAAATCTCTTTGACTTTAGTTTTTTTTTTTTTTTAAGTATTTTTTAAGGATTTTATTTGTTTATTTGACAGACAGAGATCACAAGTAGGCAGAGAGGCAGGCAGAGAAAGAGAGAGAGAGAAGAAGCAGGCTCCCTGCTGAGCAGAGACCCTGATGCGGGACTCTATCCCAGGACCCTGGGATCATGACCTGAGCCGAAGATAGAGGCTTTAACCCACTGAGCCACCCAGGTGCCCCTAACTTTAGTTTTTTGCATGTATTTCATCTTTTGCTCCCTTACAGACTAGTGAAAATTCAACATATATATTTATTTAATTTTTTAAAAAGAGAATCTAGTAATGAATCTTTTTACCATTGCTTTCCTTGGGACAGAGATTGCTTACCAGGTATAAAATTTTTACTCCCTATCAAAATGTATTAAAATCCATTAAAGTTGATCATAGATATTAGGTATTTCAACTCAGTATTTGATAGATATCAAACACAAACCACCACATTCCCCTCTTAGTCTAATTACACAGACAATAAGCTTTATATTTTTGTAACATTTTTCCTATAGATAATACCACATTTTCAATTTTTTTCACCAATATAATGTAATTACTATGCTGCTGTTAATTAATCAACTATTCATTAGTGCAATAGAAACAATCAAAATTTTCTAAAATATTAGATGATTTATCAATAAAATAAATGAAGTTTTATTAAGCATAAAAATACATATTTTGTATTGAAATTTAAAGATATTAAATAAGTCATTGGGCCATTGAATTCCATTTTCATCATTATGTTACAATGTGATGCATACATTTTATTTTCTATTGACTGTATTAACTTCAAATAATATTTTGTCACTATGTTTTTTTGGCCGGGGGAGTATGAATAGAGATTAGGTGACTGTGAGATATATACTAACTTGGCCTTTTATATTGCTCTCCTGTGTGATGTTGGACCCTGCTCATTATACAATAACACAATAAAAGTTACAAGATGAAATTGCAAGATGAAAAAGCTGCATTCAATTGAGCATGGTTCAGGGGATATAAACTGCTTTAAGAATCTTAGGGGCTAAGCTGACATTCCTGAGAATCCCAGAAACTACTTGTCTTCTGTAAAGTAGAAATATGGATTCTTGCCACATCTAATTCATTCAGCTGTCATAGTGATGAAAAATGAGATAATGATGGTGAACGAACACAATGAATAAATTGTTATAAAAATATACTTAGATATCTATTTTGTATAGATGGGGAAACTTAGATTTAGAAAGACTAAATGACTAATTAATTATAAACCTTCTCTTAAAAATCCGTGTGATCTTTCTTTGACATTTTATAGAGAATGATACAAACTTTAAGACAATAGTTAGAGTAATAGCTCCTGCATTTTCTAATTTTTAGCCTAAGTCATTCCTGTTGCAATTTAGTTCAATTCTCTGGTCTCGCTGTGGAGCAAGGAGAGAACAGGTGTTCATCTATGCATAGAACAGATCATTGATATCACTGCATAATATGCTATTATTAGATTCTTTCCTTAGCTGTATTTTATCAAAGTCACACAAACATAATTGTTGAGGTCTTACCTGTTATCTTAATTTTATTTTTAATCATCTCTCTTTTCCCCCACTATGCTGTCTCTGTTGTTTTTTCGTTCTTTCTTTATAGTTTTTTTTATTTCTTTTAATTTGAGGCATTGAATTTGGAAACACTATTAATGACTAGATCAATATCAGTTGTTTTTTCCATATTCTCTGGGTAATAGATTCATTTTGAATATTTAAGACTCGTGCTTGATAGTAACCTTAATTGGTATTCATTTATTGTTTCAAATAAATTATGGTAATCTGCTACACTCCATTCCTCTAAAGTGGGAAAATTTGTGTCAAACTTCATATTGATGTAATTATATATCATTTTTCTTATATTCCCCCATTATTATTATTATTATTATGCACTCAATTTAGCTTTCTTTTGAGGTTGGGATGATTGATCAATAGTATTTTAAAAGGCCTCACACTTATTTTTCACTATGGTACATAAGAAATATATATAATATAGGCTGAAATAGAATTACATTTATTTTAATGATAACAAAACTTTTGATTAGAGAATCAATATCATCCTTATTGGTTTTAGCAAAGTCTAAGCATCTTAGATCAGTTCGAGAAAGGTAAATTGTCAGTGGAGTCATTATGTTTTCCTTGTAAGGTTATCATTATTATCTTGGAGTCCTTCTTGGACTTTTCTTTGGCTACAAGGCCTTTTATTCTATAAAGAAGCCAAATATTACTTATAGGTAATGAAAAACAATGGTAAGCATACCATTTAACAAATTTGTAATATATTACCCAATGATAATCAAATAAACGCCCTCAGCCAATTCACACAGTTCTGTCCTTCATGCCATAGCTTATTATTGCATTGTGTTTTAGACAATAAATTAAATACTAAACTTTTTTTGTAGTACTTTAAAGAACTTTCACTCCAATAATAAAGTTTTCATATAGTTATCTGGAAATGTTTTTATTAGTTTTCATTCTAAAGGATTAGCAGAATAGAAAAATGTCTGCATAAAGGAATTTTTATTTGAGCATAAAATGAAATTATTATAACTGATACGACTATAAAATTTCTACATGAATAAGGACAAATTTCTAGGAAATAAAAAATAAAATGAAAAAGGAAGAAACAATATATAAAACAATAGAAATAGGTAACATATGTGCTATGGAAATACTTTTGTTGTTTTAAGTATCTCTTCTGTGGTTTTGGACCTAATATTTATTTTTAGACTTTCCAGTTTTAAGCAGCACAATTAAGAAAAAATATCCACCTTCTCTTCTCAGAAAGGTTTATATTACTGAGACACATCTGCAGCCCTAAACCATAATACATAAGCAAAACAAAACAAAAAACTAGCCAAATGCAATGAAGGTTAAGTAGAGATGTGAAGGTCCCTAAGAAGTGACAATGTTGAACTAAGCTCTGTGAGTAGCAATGATAAATAAAACCTCATACACAACTTTTGTGTCCTAGAAAATGGCTTACCCAAAGAACCATCCTTCTCTGTATAGTTTCTTAGACTTGCTGTCCACTCATCCATGACTCCTATAAGACTCACAGAAGACATACTTGTTTACCTCTGAGAAGGTAAACACAGATCTTTAAGCTGCTGCTTTAACTTAACAAGGCAGATACAGACTCTCCAGCTTCCCATTCTTTGTATCATCCATGATTAGTAGATGTGTCTAAAGTAGATGGACACAGAAATGAATAGACCCTGTTTTGCTGATTTGACTGAGACATGTCCTGATTACAAACTCAGTTCCAATAGTAGATCATTCCAACTATGACTCATCTACTGCTCCTTATAAAAGTATAAGAGGGTATCCTCCTGCCAAGACACTCTCATTTTCAAATCTGAGGTGTTCTTTCTATTGTAATAACTTGGATAAAATTACTTTCCTTGTTTTATTCTGGTTGTTGAAAAAGGGAACATTCAAAGATGTACACCAAAAAAAAAAAAAATAATAAGGCAGAGGCTAATTTTCTCCATGACATTCAAAAACATTAACTCTGCAGCCATTACATCTGGATTACAAATCCCATATCTAACATTTAAAAGCTTTTTGAACTTCAGAAAGTGTACTAAAATGCTTATCTTTGAGCATAAAATGAAATTATTATAACTGATTAAAATAGGCATCAGTGCATTACCTATTTCATAGTAATAGGAAAGTTAGAGTTACTGTATATCTGCATAGATACATATATCACTTAGAATTTTGCCTCTCACATGTAAGGATTATTGGAATGTTAGATGTTCTTTTTATTACTCTTGCTGCTTTTGAATATTAGCTTCTTTTATTATTATTATTGATTTTATTTTTTTTCTCTCAATTAAGTTGCACAGTTTAGAGAAGTAAGACAATACTCAGTTTGGGAAACTGGGATAAAATTGAGTGGGTTGGAAGGGAGAACAAACATCCTGAGATGTGTGAAAAAAATGTATGGGTCTAGATTAGGAACTATTCAGAAAATCATTTATGCAATATGGAGTAATTAATCAGGATAGAATAGAAAAGAGTTCTAAATTATGAGTGTGGATTTTAGTTACAAGGACTAGGAATTAGCTTGCATTTATATATAATATATATACATTATTATAAAAACAATTTATGCTTCCTTCAAAGAAGTACTTGGCTCACCTCTATATGAACTTCATGGAAATAGCTAGTTCAAGAAGAATTAATCTCATAAAAATATGAGTAATAACCAGATAAAGACAAATATACTACTCATTTATTTACTTGTTTATTCAATCAACATTTCATGAGAACTCACTAGTGCCAAGAATTTTTCTGCTATATCA
The DNA here is from genome assembly GCF_020171115.1 of Neogale vison. Classification (NCBI taxonomy): domain Eukaryota; kingdom Metazoa; phylum Chordata; class Mammalia; order Carnivora; family Mustelidae; genus Neogale; species Neogale vison. The sequence continues at coordinate 34,780,371 of NC_058102.1, read as the reverse complement.
GTAAACAATAATAACAGCAAAATAATGGTGAATGCTCTCAAGGAATTTTCATTTTATTGGGAGAAATAGATAATAAAGCTACATTTCAAAAAATAAGCAATAAACTTTATAAGTAGCTAAAATTCATGTTGTGGTAGATAGTGATTAAGATTGGAAAGGGAAAAAGAAAACAAGATGAAGAGATTGAGGAATGCTGAGTAGTACAAATGAGAGATACTACCAGTATAATATTAAATAAGATGGTCAGGGTAGGGGGTGCCTGGGTGGCTCACTTGGTAGAGCATGCAACTCTTGACCTCAGGCTCATTAATTTGAGCCCCTCATTGGGTATAGAGAATAAGTAAACAAACAAACAAACACATAAATAAATAAATTGATAGATAAATAAATAAAATATTTCTTTAAAAAAAAAGAAGTGGTCAGGGTAATCTTTGAAAAGATGAGGTTTAGACAAAGACTTGCAGAGTGTGAGACAACAGAAGTGGATATGTGAAAGAAGAACATACAAAGCAAAGAGAACATTTGGAGCAAAACAAAAATGTGCCTGGTGTATTGGAAGAAGAAGAAGAAGACTGAGGTGACTGGAGCAGAATAAAAAATAGAGTAGTATAAAAATCTTAGAAAGAGTGGACAGGTTATATAGGGTTTGGTAGACTGGTGAAGTTTTGTTTTTTTGTTTGTTTGTTTACTCTGAAAGAAATTAGAGAGCATTATAGGGCTTAGAGCAGAAAAGGGACATAATCTAACTTGGTTTTAATAGGATTACTATTTCTGCTTTTTTGAAAATAAATGAAATAGTTTTGTTGATTGTTTCCTTTGCTATACAGACGTTTTTCATTTTGGTGGAGTCCCAGTAGTTTATTTTTGCTTTTGTTTCCCTTGCCTCAGGAGAGATATCCAGAAAGAAGTTGCTATGGCTGATGTCATAGAGGTTACTGCTTGTGTGTTCCTTTAATAATTTTAAGGGTTTCAAGTCTCACAGTTAGGTCCTTAATCCATTTTAAATTTATGTTTATGTATGGTGTAAGAAAGTGGTCCAGTTTCATTCTTTTGTATGTGGCTGTCCAGTTAGATCCTTAATCCATTTTGAATTTATTTTTGTGTGTGGTGTAAGAAAGTGGTCCAGTTTCATTCTTTTGCATGTGGCTGTCCAGTTTTCCCAACACCATTTGTTGAACAGACTGTCTTTTACCCAGTAGATATTCTTTCCTGTTTTGTCAAAGATTAATGGGCCATATAGTTGTAGGTTCATTTCTGGGTTTTCTATTCTGTTCTCTTAATCTATGTGTCTATTTTTTGTGCCAATACTGTACTATTTTGATCACTACATCTTTGTAATATAATTTGAAGTCTGGAATTGTGATGCCTGTAGCTTTGCTTTTCTTTTACAAGGTTGCTTTGACTATTTGAATTCTTTTGTGGTTCCATACAAATTTTAAGATTGTTTGTTCTAGTTCTGTGAAAAATACTGTTGTTGTTGTTGTTGTTGTTGTCATTTTTTATAGGGATGGTATAAAAAGTGCAGATTGTTTTGGAATGTGCCGAGAATAGACAGCACTCCCTGTACCAAAGGATAAAGATTACTCCAAACTTCCCAGTGAAAGAGCGGAGAAGGCAAGGGTCAACCCTCACAAATGAAGAAACTTTGCTCTTATTTGCTCCCAAATTGGTTATTCAGGATAATCATAGATATCAGGTTATTGGTTCTTCAGGATAATCATAGATATTTATCACTGTTTCCCAAGCACTCGTTGTGTGACAAGGGGTCTTACTAGAACTAGGAGGATCTGTTTATGGGAAAGATATGATATGCTAATCTACATGTTCTACAAGTTCTGCTAAACATGACCTAGGGGACAATGCATACATCTCTTAGATCAGAGGGTGGGTGTTTGGGTTAAGAAACTTTTGGAGAAAGTAACTCCCTGCAACATTCCTATAGCAGAGTTGTTTTGTAGGCCTCGGCATTCCAATGGTCTACACCCTTCTCAGAAACCTTCCCTGCCCCCAAGAGCCCGTGTTACATTTTAGCAAGCCAGGTATTATGGATGATTTCATGTTCTACATTAACCTCAACAGCAATGGGTTAAATAGGTGATTGGGGGTTAAGGGAGTGTCCTTGTGATGAGCACCTGGTGTTATATGGAAGTGTTGAATCATAAATCCTACACCTGGAGCTAATATTACACTGTATGTTAACTAACTGGAATTTAAATAAAAGCTTTTAAAAAAAAGAAAATAAATGAAATAAACTGCATGAATGATAGAAATAGGAAGACCTTTTAACAGCCTATTAGAGTGTAGAATGATAGTGGCTCAGTCTGGGATAATGACAGTGCATTGGTGAGATATGTTCAGATTAGATTTTGGAAGAATAAACAAAAAGTCAGTTGTGACATATTGAGATTTATATGTATAGAAGTTATTCAAGAGAAGTTTGTGTAGGCATTTTTATAATTTAATCTAGACTTTGGAGAGAGGTCTTTATAAATTTATCCAAGTTAAATCTTAAAATTTAATTGTTTAGGAAATTTAAATTGTTTTGGAAATATAATCAAATGCAATAACCAAGGGATGTAGAAAGAACAGAAAGCAAAAACGTACCAAATGTGCATAGTGAAAAGTAGAAACAAACTAACAAACATGGTATCAGAATAAAAATGTTTAAGTTAAATTGCTAATGCCATTATATAGGAAAGATGTTAAGAGAGCAAATCCTAGGAATACTCATCACAAGAATATTTTTTTTTCTTTTTTTTTCCTTTTTATTATACCTGTATGAGAAGATGCATGTTAATCTCTTGTGGTAATTGTTTCAAAATATATGTAATGAAACCATCATCTTGTATGCCTTAAACTAATATAACTATGTATGTCAATTAATTCTCAATAAAACTGAAAAAGAACCTTTAAAAATAGATGTATACCATGTTCATGGATTGGAAGACTCAATATCATTATGACATTACCTCTCCTCAAAGTGATATACAAATTAAATGTAATACCAATTGAAATCACAGCAGACATTTTTAAAGAAATTGAAAAGCTGATTCTAAACTATATCCATGCAAAGAACTTAGAAAAGTCAAACAATTTTGGAAAAAACAAATTTAAAATACTTTCATTACAGATATCACAGTTTATTCTAAAACCAGAGTAATTGTGATAGATATATGATACTGACATAGACAAATAAATTGATGTAGCAGAACAACTTCAGACATCATCCAAAATGGAGATCTTCTGAATAAATATTTCACAAACAAACAAGACATGGTTGGCTACACTTTAAGAGTAAAACATATTGAATAATACATCATCAAAAATTAAAACATATATGATCATCACATATGGAAGCAAAAAAGGAAGTGGCTAGCCTGGCCATATAGTGGGAGAAAATCTTTCAATACATCTATCTGACTAAAGACTTAATCCAGAATATAGAGTTCCTACAACTCAAAAGAAAAAAGAAAAATAAATAAAATGGGTAAAGGACTTGAGCAGATATTTCACAAATAACCAACAAACACATGTAAAGTACTCAAAATCAACAATAAGCAGGGATATGCCAGTTAAAACTGCTGTTAGTTATTTTTTATAATTTTGTAAAATTAAAAAGACTAATAACATCGACTGTTGGTGAGGATGTGGAAAAACTGATGCTTTTATATACTACTGTGCCAGTATAAAATATACAACCATGTGGCAAACTGTATACAAGTTTCTGATAAAATTCTATCACTTAACAATTCTATCCCTATGTATTAAATATCCATAGGAAGACCTGCATAAAAAATGTTCAGAGCAGTTTTATTCATTGTAACTACAAACTAGAAGCAACCCAATTGTCTAGCATGAGACAAATAGTTAAAGAGAAAATTCTTTGAAATTAAATATATATGATTTCTAAGAATTTAGTGATTTAGATGAAAGAGTTAAGAAATTACTGAAGAACTTAAAAGCAAAATTCAAATTAAGAGAATACATGAGAAAAAATATAAAAGATGAAAAGGATTGGTCCAAAAGATCCAAGACCCAAGTGAAATGAATATTGAAAGTTATAAATAAGGTATTACCAATGGAAAGGATATAGGAAATTTAGAACTGAATTGAGACAAGTATCTTCTTTTTAATAGCTCTCCAGAGTATAAGCAGCATAAATAAAAAATCAAATGACTCACATATGTTATATAGTATAACTTTGGGATTTGCATTTTTTCCTTAAAGAAAAGAATTAGCTGGAGGCATTTATTGCTACTATTAAATTATTAAGTACTATTTAAAATCTAATATTATTTTGGAATATTTTCTTTTAAATATAGGTGGCCACTAGGAAATATTATTCCTGATCAACTAATAATTTTATAAGAAAACAAATAACTATACACATATAATGATTTGCCTTTTTTTTTCTGGATAAAATAATACCTAGTAATAAAGAACAAAATGACTTTCAAAGGGAAGACTTATTCTTTTTCATAGCACAAATGGCCTGAGGTATAAAAACTTGATCTATACTTCCTCAGGGAAAACAAGCAGCAAGAAAAAAGTAGAAAGCCAGTTCTAAGAGGCACATATACACATACATATACACACACACATACACACACAATTTATTTGGTTATTAGGGATAATTTTGATTTTGCGAAGAAATTTCTAATCATTTTATTCTAAATTAAAAGGGAATTGTTTATTACTAATGTTATACTATTAAATATTATTAAATACATAAAATGTGCATATGTAAATGAAATGCTTCTCAAATCTTCAAAGCAATAATGTGAGACCTTCTTTTGCATGTTTAAGACTAAATGTAGTAGTAAAAGCATGTGATTTATAATTTCAGATTATAGCCAGGTCGACATGATTTAGAACCCTAAGTTTACTAGGGGTAAATTTTGGAACCTTGGAATCTGAGGAGTTCAATGTCATCCATTAAATAAGAATCAGAATATGTACCTTGTAAATTTAATGCAAATTTGAATATATATAAAATATCTCATATAAAACCTTAAGTATTATAGATACTCTATTCAGAATTATTTTGTCAAATCCTTACCTGGCTTCCCAGTTCTTGTCCTAAATATGTATCACATCTTTTCATAATCAGAGACTTCTTCATCTCTCCACCTAATATCATGTGTGTCCAGCAATATTCAAGCACTTACAATTTCTTGAATGTGCTATCTACTTCTACACTTTGCATATGCCTCTTTCTGCATTTGTTACTCTATTCTTCTATATCAGTATGTTTCAGCTTTCACCTTCTCAAACATCTTGCTTATTTTTTATTTCTTCATTGACATATTCATTCATCACACAGGGCCCGTACCTATATGTAAGGCACTGCATCTGACTCTCAGAATTTGGTGTTAAGCGGAATAAAGATTTGTCCTCACAGACCTCACAGTGTAGTGGGTGGAGACACATCTACACTCACGTACATACATACACAAACTATAACACAGGCAGGCAAAGAATGTAAAATCTGGTGGTGATGAGAGGTATGATCAAAATAGAGCCCACAGGCTATAATGCAGTGTGGGTTTAACAATGTCAGTTAAGATAAGGCCATGAACGGGAGGAGATGAAATCACTGCCAGGGAACATCTGATGTACCACCCAGTAGTACGTACTGAAAAATTCAGATTTTATTTTAGGAAGACTTTGGAGGATTTGGAGCAGACAAATAGTATAATCTGATAGGCATTTTAGAAATATCCTGATATTTGCTTAACAGAAAATTTTGCAGGATAGCAAGAAAGGAAAAAAAAAAGACCACATTGTCAAGGTGAGTGAAAATAATGACTTTTTTTATTTTATTTTATTTATTTATTTGACAGACAGAGATTACAAGTAGGCAGAGAGGCAGGCAGAGAGGGAGGAGGAAGCAGGCTCCCTGCTGAGTAGAGAGCCCATACAGGGCTTGATCCCAGGACCCTGAGATCATGACCTGGGCCAAAGGCAGAGGCTTTAACCCACTGAGCCACCCAGGTGCCCCAAAATAATGACTTTTATTAATGTCATAGAGGTGGAACCTGGGTTAAGGGCTTGTTAATGAACTATGAAAAATTCACTTTGACTTCCTGATTAGACTTCGATGTGAGAGATGGAGGTGCCAGGCGGATCTGTAAGCATGTTGGTGATGCACTGCCAGATGCTAAGATGAGGCGTTAGTGAGGAAGACCTGGGAGGAAATCAAGATTCTTTTGTAACACACGTTTCATTTGAGATTCCTGGTAAGCAGTGTTTCAAGTGAACATATCACTTAGTGATATTTTGAAGGAAATAGTCTACAGATGATATTAGCATCTAAATGGCACTTAAAGCCTAGAGCCAAGGATTATAAAAGTAGAGAAAGGGGCGGGATACTGAACTTTGGGTAGCTTGAATCTTTTAGCAAATATAAAGGGGGAAGGTTGTAAAAAGGAAACATGGACAGAGTGACCAATAAATAACAGTAAAACTAGGATATAAGTTGTCCTGTACATGTAGTAAAGAATTTTGTGTTATTTAGGGTAGAAGAAGCTAAACACACACTGGGTTAAATAGAAAAATCATGTTAATGTATGTCCAGGGGTTAACAGTTCAGGCTGTTAGGGCATTTGGTTTTGTCATTCTCAGTGTGTCTCCCATTCCTGGATCCATGTGTCTACTCTTCTTTGAATCAGTCATCTCCCAGCTGGAGGAAAAGAGAAAAGAGATAAAGGGAGTTTACTCCTTTCTTTAAGGCCATGGCACAGAAGAGCCACACATCACTTCTGCACACATCCTAATTGCGAGTACCTCATTTCACATCCCTGCCTAGTTCCTGCAGAAGTTGGAAATGTAGTTTTTAAGGCAATGGCAATGTGACAGCTAAAACTTGATTACTACAGAAAAGGGAAAGTACAGATAGTATAATGATTAGGTGTTTCTTCTACATAACTATATTAAAGAGGGCAGTGATCATCTATGTAGAATGTTGCTATGAGGTCAAGTAATCAGACAAAGAGATTCATTGTTGGATTTATCAAAATAGAACTCACTAGTGACATTGATTTAGTGAGTTTCAGTAGAGTAGGGGGATTATGGAAAGAAAAAAAAAGCTTAAAAGTCAGCATGGCTAATGCAAAGATGAGCGAAAACCAGCATACTAAAACAAAACAGAACAAAACAAAACAAGAAACAAAGGAAAGGTGTATCTCAAAATTTTTATAAACTCTATATCTATACTTTAAACTTTAAATTATCAGAATTAATGAGAGTAATGCCGACATAAATTTGTTCCCTCAATTACAAATTTTAACAACAAAAGGCAGCATAAAGAGAGAAAAACTTAATAGCATCCATTTATTTACAAAAATACATCATGGGTGACCAAATAACTTGAATGTATTCCAGCAAAATTGAAGATTGTAAACCAAACTGAAACAAGAGAAAAGACACTCAGAGAATTCTTAACCTTGATGTATTCATATCTCCAGTATTCAGTTGTACATGAAGATGCTCAAAGTATTGCCTGCTTTTATTATATCACTTTAGTTAATATTTAAATGGAAATTCAGTGAACAAGAGAACCCTGCAAGGTAAAATGACAGAAAGGACTTTCCTGAATAACTAATGGGTCTGATCATTACAGAACACCTAGCTAACCTTGATTCCTGACATATATAGTCAGATGAGAAATCAGACACCAAACAGAGCATGAAGGAATTCAGAAATTAATTATTTTTTAAAAATTTTAGAGTTTGTTTTTTTGTTTTGTTTTGTTTTTTTAAGATTGTATTTATTTATTTGTAAGAGAAAGAGAGAGAATTTCAAGCAGACACCTTAATATATCTATAAATCATAACCTGAGCCAAAATCAAGAGTTGGCCTCTTAACTGACTGAGCCACCCAGGAGCCCACAGGAATTATTTAAAGACAAATATTTAAAATGGATTTGATTTTGCACCTCTGAGTGTTTTTTCTATAATTTTGAAAAGGCATTTTTTAATACATACCACTAAATACATTTTAAAGTATTATTTTTAATGTGAGAAAATCCTGTTAATTTTTTCCAGTTTTATTGAGAAATAATTGACATACATCATTGTATAGGTTTAAGGCATATAGCATGGTGGTTTGATTTACATATAAAGTGAAATGATTGCAATAGGTTTAGCTAATAGCCACCTTCTTGCGTAGGAATAACAAAAAGAAAGAAAATTTCTCCTTGTGATGACAACTCTTGGGATTTATTCTCTTAACAACTTTCCTACATATCATGCAGCAGTATTAACTATCGTGATCATGTTATACTTCATGTTCGCTAGTACTTATCTTATAATTGGAAGTGTTTATCTTTTTTATCTTAAATTCTCATACATTAAGACCATTTCATAGATAAGTCACCAGGTACTAAAAGTTTGAGAACTGATATTTTCATAAAACAAAAATTTTAAAAAGGGGATATGTTTTATTTTAAAATCACTTCTTGTTTTATTACATCCCACTGCCTTTAAAAGACAAGTGATTCCCATTCTGTCAAAATATAATTCACAATTACTGTAAAGCATGAAGTGTATAGAACATCAAAATAATTACTCATTGGTAAAAGACCAATCAAATTGAAACTAAAAAGAAAATTTCCTTTATAATATGTCTTTCATTAATTAATGTTTTTCAATGAACATGGTGAAATGAGTCATCTGAACTTCTTAAAAACTATTGCTTTTGAGAATGCACTAATTGGTGTCAAAATAGAAAATATCCAGCTGGCTATTTGACATTTTTGATCAAAAATAAGTGATTTCATTGAAAGTTTTTTGCTAATAAATTTTTATTGTATAATAAAATCACTGATGTTAAATTAAGAATGAGATGCTTATAAATACCAAAATAGCAGAAACTAAACATGTAGGAAACATTTCATTTGCTCTAAAAATACAGTATGTCCTGGTTTCTGCAATATATCTATAGTCACAAAATGTATCTTCTTCTTAATGGCAGCAGTTAATTCTTTCTAATAACAATAATAGCTTGTTCAATTCTGCCTACATCCAAAGAGTATTTTTATGTATATACGATGGAAAATATTAAATAAGCTAACCTCTGCTCTCACCTGACCACTTGAAGTTACTTGTGAAAGCTACACATAAATATAGGTGTTCCTGACAACTCTCAGCTTTCATGTGTCTGGATGAAAAGTCACAGGGCACTTGGTGTTTAAAAGTTCAAGCAAGTTCAATCAAAACATACTGGAGCAATCCTGAGTGTAAATGTGAAAAACAGCAGAGCATATACATTATGGCATAGGTAACTTTAACAAAGGGATTCCCTTTTCCCTCCAATTTTGAAGGAACATATGTAAGCTCTAAATACTAATTTAGACTATAAGAAATAACTAATTGATACACACACACACACACACACACACACACACACACTTTGGGGAGAGAAATAACAAAGGTAAGACCTTTATTTTCAGGCCTGTCAGGAAATCCCCCTAACTAACCATACCTCCTTACAATGTGTATATACTAAATGCACTCTGTTTAAACTCTATTGCATTATTCTCCAAAGTTATATATTTTTAAATTCCAAAACTGCTCAACTAACACTTCTGAATCATTAATAATTTATAAAAATCATCTCTTCACATAATTTCTCAATCAATGCTGAACAGATAGGCAAATACTATTACTATATCCTTTTTATGGTTAAGAGAAAATGTTCAAGTGGATTACAGTGACCAGTTGTTAAGTGGCTGTTCCTAAAATCTGGAATTAGCAACATGATTTTTTTTTTTCTAATTGCATAGTACTGTTGAAAAATAAATCTTCCTGGAGATTTTAAAAAATAATTCTAATAATCATAGTTTATCATCTGTCTTATAGTGCCATAATTTTCTGTAGAGATTAGTTCTTTGAAAGAGAAACTATGATAAGCCACATATTTTCTAAATATCAACATTATAGTGAAACTTGATTTTGAATATCAGTGATGAAGGGAAGAAAAATAAAAACAGCTAAGGTATATTGTGGCGGTGATTTGGTAGAAGTCAGTGTGCCTCGAAATATTGGCTTATAGCCTAGAGGCAAATATATTGTTTTTCTTAAAGCAGAATTTCCCAAATATCTCAAATTAAAATAATTTTCTAAGAGTCTTATAAAAATGATGTACTACAATTCAGATCTAGTGAATGAGAATATTCTAAAAACAAGACAAGGAATCCATATTTTTAATATATAAACTAAGTGATTCCTACAACTGTAGAAGCTTGGGAGAAACCAGCCTTTATATATTTCACAAACATCTAAAGCTAAAAAGAAATAAAGTTAATTATATGAACTCTTTTTGTTCTAAATAAAGATACAATACTTAGTGTGGTTTGGTAAGTTTTGAGAAATGCAAATACTTGTCTAACCCATAATGTTACCAAGATTTAGAATCTTACCTTCATATTTTGCCAGACGTTTTATCCGGAGTTTTCCTAATATCCTTTACAATCAACTCCTGCCTCACCTGCGTGGAAGCAATGGCTATTCTGAATTTTTTCCACCATAGGTAAGGTTTGCTTATTCTATAAAGTCATAAAAATGGAATCAAACAATATGCTCTTTAAGGTTTCTTTCACTCATAAGATTTTGGAGTTTAACTCACGGTGTTGCATGTGCTGGTAGTTTGTCATTTCTATGTAGTGTTCCATTTTATTATTTATACATCTTCCTGTTGGTACACATAAAAAATGTTTTCCAGTTAGGGGCCATTATCAATAAAACCACTATGAACATTCTTGTACAATATTTTGTAGACACATGTTTTCCTTTTCCTTGGGCATCTACTTAGGGTTAGAATGGCTAGGTCATAGTTTTAATTTTTTAAGAAACTTCCAGATATTTTCCCAAGTGGTTATAACATTTTACACTGCTGCCTATAATATGACTTTTTGTTACTCTACAGTCTTCCATCATTAAGTGTTTTCAGACTTTTTATTATGGTTTTGATTTTTATTTCCTTGAAGAATAATGATGGTGAATATATTTTCATGTACTCAGTGATTTTTCAGAACTCTTTTCTTGTGAATTAAAAGTGTGCCCACTTCATTTTGGTTGTTTTCTTTTTGATAAATTCTTGCCTATTGCATATTGAGGCACACATACTGATTTTTTTAAAAAAGGTAATTATGAATATAGATATGTATAAAGGAAAAATACAGATTACCTGTATTGTCTACTTCAAGCATTCAGTAAGTTTCCAAATACTGAGAGATACTCAGTATAATGGCAACTTCTCTAAAAGAAAGGTAAGGTCATAACTTCACTAAACAAGGCTTTCTGACTGTGGCTTAGGATCCAAGTTGAATAAGAATATAACATTCCCCTTGTCCACCTTGGAAAGCTGAAGACTCAAAGTAAAGGTAGAGGAAAGGAAGAAAGGAAAGCAAGACATTGTTAACCACACATAGATCCTGGAGTTATGAAGAATAATAGTTAAAGGGGGTCCCTCCAGCAATTAGTTTTTCAAATATTTTTCTGTAACCCTACTTCTGGGTCTACAGCTACATTTTTGAGAGTGTTTGACATAGTTCCACAGGTCGCTGAATCTCACATACTACTTTTTCAGTGTTTTATTTCTCTAGGCTTCAGTTTTGATCATTTATATTCCTGTATTTAAAAGGTTACAATGACCTTTCCTTATGTCACTTCTAAATTATATTAATTTTATCCTAAGTTATAGACTGCATTTTCTACTTTCTTCATCTTTAGTGAAAATTTTATGTTGGATTGTGATTTTTCTATGAATGTTACATAAGTTAATTGTGAGTCAGCTTGATTTTTTGAGGCTTGTGTCTATTGTAACCAATTTATCCCTTCTATAAAGGCATGATATTTTGGGGTATTTATTGAATTACATGTGGTCAGCAAGGTTTCTCCACAGGGCATGGTTGCACTTGGCATTATAAAATAAATTTTGACATTTCATATTTTTCTATGACTTATTATAATTTAAATAATAAATTTTACTGAATGTTAATTTAAAAAATATGAATGGATTCCATGGTTTGGGAGAAGACCCTCTTCAACTCAGTGCTTACGCTGAAGTATGTCTGCCTTTGTTCAGTTTCTTCCAAATAATCTATTCATAACTCTGGTCTGAGCTTCCTAACTAAGACCAAAATCCAGTGCATGGTAGGCTATGACTACCATCACAATCTACTTACCTCCCACTTTCTACTTATCTCTATTCCTTTTCTCGGTTGCAAGGATATAAAATATCTATATAAAATAAATAAAAAATTAATAATAATTTAATACACATTATTTAATTTAAAATTAACAAATGTTTTTCAATCAAATGTCATTAACATCCTTTATCAATTTTTTTCAATTTTGTTATTTGTTTTATCAAAGTATAATTAATACATATTTCATATATGTATTATTAATACATAATATTAATACATATTCCACACATATTTCAGTGCTCATAATGATAAGTCTACTCTTGCTCCCCTTTGTCTATTTCACCCTCCCCATCTACTTCTCCTTTGGCAACCACCAGTTTGTTCTCATATTTGCGTCTATTTTTTGTCTCTTTTTGTTCATTTACTTTGTTTCTTAAATTCCACTTATGAGTGAAATCATGTGGTATTTGTCTTTCTCTGTCTGACTTATTTCACTTAGCAATATACCTTCTAATTCCATCCATGTTTTTGCAAATGACAAGATCTCATTCTTTTATGGCTGAGTAATATTCCATTGTAGATACCACATCTTCTTTAGCCATTCATCTATTGATGGACCCTTGGGTTTATTCAGGGCCTTCTAAAATAAAAGAAATATGGGCAACACCCCTGGATTTTTTAAAAAACTATTATAAAATTAAATCTAAGTTTAGTTTAGCAAAAGTTTATAATTGTCACAGTACTTCAGAGGGATATCTTTTAAAATACTCTGAGTTCTTAAATACATTTTTGCTGTACAGAGAATCTGCCAACTATTATTGTCACAGTGTTCATAAAAGCATAATTATAAACAACTGTGAGCAAGAGTACATTTTCAATGTACTAAACACTTGTGTTTTTAATTCATATAAACATCTGGTTTTATTCTTGCTTTACCACTGAAGAAGCAAAGTTTGATTAAGTAAAGAAAGATCAGTTACTAAAAATGATAAATAATTATATATCCTCCTCATTCAAAGTGCCCAATTATAATACTACTTTCAATTTATATTTCAATATCACTACTCTCAAATTTATGGTTATAACAAAAAGTTCACTCTTTCAAAAATTATATTAATAATGTTTCTCTACTTGCTATTATGCTAAATGTTTAGTAAATTAATTAGTAAATAGTGGGTGGTGAGATATTTTCTTATAATGTTTGTTATTTTAACTATTATTTGCATTAAAACTGTTAAATCTCCTGCAGAGGTTTGCTTTACCAAAACATTTAAAAATTGTTTCATCTGACATTGTTTTTAGCTAAATATATACATGGATGGATAGATAGAGAAACCATTGTATATATGTGGTCATATTATACATGGGTTAGTATATATACATATATTGCTCTCTCTGAGAGAACTTAGAAGCAAGACTCATGCACATGTACACCAAAATTAATGTCAAGAATATATATAGCATTGTTTTAGCATTAACTCAAATCCCAAAATAGTTAAAATGCTAAGTAGTAATAGAATGGATAAATTATTATAAAATCACACACCAAATTAACAAATATACAGCAATTAAATTTACTGAATTCCAACCACATGTATATATGTATATCATAAAAACAATATTGAGTGCAAGATACAAACACAAGTTAAAATACGCAGTCTGATTACATTCATAAAAAGATAAAAATACAGTTATTAAGCCTTTTAAGTTTGTATGTGTAAGTAGTGCCCACTGGGCTGTTATAACAAAAATACTTTAGACTTGATGACTAAAACAATAAATTTTATTTCTCATGGTTTCAGAGACTGGGAAGACCACAGTTAAGGTGCTAGTCAGACTGTGTGTGGTGGGTGCCTGCTTCCAGCTTCATACAGTCTTCTTACTGTGTGATGCTGTTGAGGAAGGGGCAAGAGAGCTCTTTGGGGTCTTTTAGGAAAGGGCACAAATCCCATTCAAAATGGTTCTGTCTTCATGACTAATCATCTATCCCAAGCTCTACCCCATAGTACTGTCACATTGGGGGCTAGGATTTCAACATGTGTTGAATGCAGTGAGGTGGAGGGAGACACACAAACATTCAATCTATAGCAGTTGTAAAAACATGAAAACAAAGAAGAATTATCAAAGTCAGCCTCTGTGTTACTTGTAAGATCCTGTTGTGATACACAGTAGGTGGCAAACATACAAAGTATGAAGCTACTTACCATAAAGGCTTGCATAGTAGTTACTCTTGAAGATGGAAGGTGAAATCAAACAAAAACACATGAGGGACTTTTTGCCAGGTGGCAAGTTTCTTTCCAACCTACATGGTGGTGACATGGACATAGTTATTTGATATGCTGCATGATAAAATTTCATGTATTATTGTAATAAATGTTATTTTTCATATTTTTAAGAGAAAAAAGCATAGATACATTCAAAAAACCCAGAATCCAAGCTAAGTCTTCAAAATCTATAATACTCCAAAAATAGCATTTATAAAATTTAAGAATAGAAGAAAATTTGGTTAAGCAGAAGTTAACACAGTGCTTACCAAAGGTGTCATTTGACTCTAAATTTGAAAATTAGGTATGGAATAAAGATTCCATGAATGTGAAACACATTTCTCCTTATATTTTGTAATGTAAAATCTTAAATTTATGTGAAACTAGGCATAGCAGCTTGGCTCACTGTCCAGTCTAAATATTCAAAATTACTGCCAACCTGAGAGATTTGATATAATATGTTCAGACTAAGCTGAAACACTAAAAAAAGTGAACACCAATTACAGGGACACTATAAAAATCACAGGGGAGGTAGAAGGAGAAGTAACACAATATTACAAGTTTCACTTTTGCATCATTTCCAATAGTTTATTATTCAGGCAAATCATAATCCCAGAAAGATTATACCCTCTCTGTGGCTGACATCAACAGTCCAAGTAAAATATTTTAGTCCTTCATGGACTAGGTTATACAGCTAAAATAAGGGTTAGTCACTAAATAGATCTCTTTAAATCCCTAGGCAGATTTAACTCCTTCACTTGCCCATTGTGGAGCTTGTATTATTATTTTTAAATTTTTTAATAATATCTTTATTTTTTCAGTGACCCAAAATTCATTGTTTATACACCACACCCAGTGCTCCATGCAAGATGTGCCCTCCTTAATACCCACCATAGGGCTCACCTAACCCCCCAGCCCCCTCCTCTCCAAAACCTTCAGTCTGTTTCTCAGAGCCCACAGTCTCTCATGGCTTGTCCCACGCCCTCTTCATCTCCCAATGTCCTCTGTGTTACTCTTTATGCTCCACAAGTAAGTGAAACCATATGATAATTGACTCTCTCTGCTTGACTTATTTCACTCAGCATAATCTCTTCCAGTCCCATCCATGTTGATACAAAAGTTGGGTATTCATCCTTTCTGATGGTTGCATAACACTCCATAGTGTATATGGACCACATCTTCTTTATCCATTCATCCGTTGTAGGGCATCTTGGTTCTTTCCACAGTTTGGCAACCGTGGCCATTGCTGCTATGAACATTGGGGTAGAGATGACCCTTCTTTTCACTACATCTGTATCTTTGGGGTAAATATCCAGTAATGCAATTGCAAATGCTAATGCAATTGCATTACTGGGTAGCTTTATTTTTAATTCCTCAAGGAATCTCCACACTGTTTTCCAAAGTGGTTGCATCAACTTGCATCCCTGCCAACAGTATAAGAGGGGTTCCCTTTCTCCACATCCTCTCCAACACTTGATGTTTACTTTCTTGTTGATTTTGGCCATTCTAACTGGTATAATGTGGTATCTCAATGTGGTTTTGATTTGAATCTTTCTGACAGCTAATGATGATGAACATTTTTTCATGTGTCTGTTAGCCATTTGTATATCTTCTTTGGAGAAGTGTCTGTTCATGTCTTCTGCTCATTTTTTGACTTTATTATCTGGGTTTTTTGCTGTTGTTGTTGTTTTTGAAAGATTTTATTTATTTAACAGGCTGAGATCACAAGTAGGCAGAGAGGCAGGCAGAGAAAGAGGGAGGAGGAAGCAGGTACTGAGCAGAGAACCCGATATGGGGCTCCATCCCAGGACCCTGGGATTATGACCCGAGCTGAAGGCAGCGGCTTTAACCCACTGAGCCACACAGGTGCCCCTGATTATCTGTTTTGCCTACATTGATTTTGAAGAATTCTTTACAGATCTTGGATATCAGCTTTGTGTCCATAATGTCAAAATATCTTCTCCCATTCCATGGGTTGCCTTTTGGTTTTATTGGCTATTTGCTTTGTTGTGCAGAAGCTTTTGTTCTTGATGAAATCCCAAAAGTTCATTTTTGCTTTTGTTTCCTTTGCCTCTGGAGACCTGTCTTGAAAGAAGTTGCTGTGGTTGATGTCGAAGAGGTTACTGCCTATGTTTTCCTCTAGAATTTTGATGGAATCATGCCTCATGTTGAGGTCTTGCATCCATTTCTAGTTTATCTTTGTGTATGGTGTAAGAGAATGGTTGAGTTTCAGTCTTCTATACATAGCTGTCCAATTTTCCCAGCATCGTTTATTGAAAAGACTTTTTTCCATTGTATATTTTTTCCTGCTTTGTCAAAGATTTTTTTTAAGATTTTTATTTATTTATTTGACAGACAGAGATCACAAGTAGGCAGAGAGAGAGAGAGAAGGAAGCAGGCTCCCCGCTGAGCAGAGAGCCCAATGTGGGGCTCCATCCCAGGACTCTGAGATCATGACCTGAGCTGAAGGCAATGAATTTAATCCACCAAGCCACCCAGGCACCCCTGTCAAAGATTATTTGACCATAGAGTTGAGGGTACATATATGGGCTAGCTACTCTGTTCCACTGGTCTATGTGTCTATTTTTATGCCAGTACCATGCTGTCTTGGTGATCACAGCTTTGTAGGAAAGCTTGAAATCAAGCAACGTGGTGCCCCCAATTTTGTTTTTCTTTTTCAACATTTCCTTAGCAATGCAGGTCTTTTCTGGTTCCATACAAATTTCAGGATTGTTTGTTCCAGCTCTTTGAAAAATACCAGTGGAATTTGGTCAGGATGTCATGAAAGTATAGGTTGCTGTAGGCAGTATAGACATTTTAACAATGTTTATTCTTCTGATCCATGAGCATGGAATGGTCTTCCGTCTTTTTGTGTCTTCTTCAATTTCTTTCATGAGTGTTCTGTAATTCCTTGAGTACAGATCCTTTACCTCTTTGGTTAGGTTTATTCCCAGGTATCTTATGGTTCTTGGTGCTATAGTAAATGGAATAAATTCTCTACTTTCCCTTTCTATATTTTCATTGTTAGTGTATAAGAAAGCAACTTCTATCTATTCATTGATTTTGTATTCTGTCACATTACTAAATTGCTATATGACTTCCAGTAGTTTGGGTGTGGAGTCTTTTGGATGTTCCATATAAAGTATCATGTTATCTGTGAAGAGAGAGAGTTTGACTTCTTTTTTGCTGATTTGAATACCTTTTATTTTTTTTTATTATTATTATTTTTTTCTAATTGCTGTTGCTGGGAGTTCTAGTACTAGGTTGAACAAGAGTGGGAGAGTGCACATCCTTGTTGTATTACTGATCTCAATGGAAAGGCTGTCAGCTTTTCCCCATTGAGGATGATATTCACTGTGGGTTTTTGGATTTTAGGAAGTTGAAGAATGTTCCCTCAATCCCTATACTTTGAGACATTTTAATCAGGAATGGATGCTGTATCTTGTCAAATGCTTTCTCTGCATCAATTGAGAGGACCATGTGGTTCTTCTCTCTTCTCTTATTAATTTGTTCTATCACATTGATTGATTTGTGAATGTTGAACCATACTTGCATCCCATTGATTAACCCATTGATAAACCCCATCTGGTCATGGTGGAAATCTTTTTAATGTACTGTTGTATCCTATTTGCTAGGATCTTGTTGAGAATCTTGGCATCCTTATTCATCAGGGATATTGGTCTGAAGTTCTCCTTTTTGGTAGGGTCTTTGCCTGGTTTGGGAATCAGGGTAATGCTGGCTTCATAAAAACAGTATGGAAGTTTTCCTTCTGTTTCTATTTTTTTGAAACAGCTTCAGAGAGTAGGTGTTATTTCTTCTTTGAATGTTTGGTAGAATTGCCCAGGGAATCCATTAGGTCCTGGGCTCTTGTTTTTTGGGAGGTTTTTAATCATTGCTTCAATCTCATTTGTAGATACCTGTTTATTCATGTTGTCAATTTCTTCCTGATTCAGTTTTGGAAGTTTATAGATTTCCAAAAATGTATCCATTTCCTTTAGGTTGCTTAACTTATTGGCATATAACTGTTGATAATAATTTCTGATGATTGTTTCTATTTCCTTGGTGTTAGTCGTGATCTCTCCCTTTTCACTCGTAATTGTATTAATTTGGGTCCTCTCTCTCTCTCTCTTTTTTTTTAATTAGTTTGGCCAGTGGTTTATTGATCTTATTTATTCTTTCAAAAAACCAGCTTCTAGTTTCATTGGTGTTCTACTGTATCTCTAGTTTCTATCTCATTGATCTTTGCTCTAATCTTGATATTTTCCTTCTCTTGTGTGGGGTTGGCTTAATTTTTTGTTGATTCTCCAGTTCTTTAAGGTGTAAAGAGAGCTGGTGTATTCTGGATTTTTCAAATTTTTTGAGTGAGGCATGGATGGCTATGTATTTCCCCTTAAGACCACCTTTGTCATATCTCATAGGTTTTGGACCAATATGTCTTCATTTTCATGGGTTTTCATGAATTGTTTTAAGTTCTTCTTTGATTTGCTGGTTGATGCAAGCATTCTTAAGCAGGGTGATATTTAGCTTCCAAGTATTTGTATTCCTTCCAAACTTTTTCTTTTGGTTGAGTTCCAGTTTCAAAGCATTGTGGTCTGAGAATATTCAGGGAATAATCTCAATCTTTTGGTACCCATTGAGCCCTGACTTGTGACCAGTTTGTGGTCTATTCTGGAGGATATTCCATGTGTGCTCAAGAAGAAGGAGTATTCTGTTGTTTTAGGGTGGAGTGTTCTGTATCTGTATCTATCTATGAGGTCCATCTGGTCCAATGTGTCACTCAGCACTCTTGTTTCTTTATTGATTTTCTGCTTGGACGATCTATTACTGAGAGTGGTGTATTAAGATCCCCTACTATTAATGTATTCATATCAATGTGACTTTTTATCTTGATTAACAGTTCTCTTATGTAGTTCACTGCTCCCTTATAGGGGGCATAAATATTTACAATTGTTAGATCTTCTTGGTGAAGAGACACTTTAAGGATGATGTAGTGTCCTGCTTTATCTCTCACTACAGTTTTTAGTTGAAAATCTAATTTTTCTGATATGAGAAGCACTATCCCAGCTTTCTTTTGAGGCCCATTGCTATGAAAGATGCTTCTCCATTCCTTCACTTTCAGTCTGGATGTATCCTTAGGTTCCAAATGGGTGTCTTGTAGACAACATATAGATGGGTCCTCTCGTTTTATCCAATCTGCAATCCTGTGCCATTTAATGGGAACATTTGGGCCATTCATGTTGAGAGTGATTATTGAAAGATACGTTTTTATTGACATCGTGTTGCCTTGTGAAGTCCTTGTTTCTATAGATTGTTTTAGTGAATTTCTGTTCTATGTCACTCTTGGGGTGTTTTTTTTGTTTTGTGTTGTTTTTTTTTTTTATAGAAATCCCCTTAATATTTCTTGTAGTGTCAGCTTAGAGGTCACATACTCTTTTAAATCTTGCCACTCTTGGAAGCTTTTTATCTCTCCATCCATTTTTAAATGTCAGCCTTGCTAGATAAAAGTATTCTTGGCTGCATGTTCTTCTCATTTAGTGCTCTGAGTATGTCTTTCCAGCACTTTCTGGCTTCCCAGGTTTCTGTGGACATGTCTGGCATTATTCTGATGGATCTTCCTTTGTACATAAGGAATCTCTTCATCCTAGCTGCCCTCGGAAGCTCTTGTCTAAAACTATGATTTGTCAGTCTCACAATTAAGTGTCTTGAGGTCCTTCTAAATTCATTGATGTTGGAGGTGTCCTTTTGACCTCTAGGACACGAATGCTGGTCCCATTTCCCAGCCTGGGAAAATTTTCATCCAGAATTTCTTCAACTGTATCTTCTAGTCTTCTCTTTCTCCACCCCCCTAATAATCCTAATTTTAAAGGATTAGGGATCCTAATAATTCTGACATTGGAATGTTTCATGGCATCCTTTATTTCCTTAATTCTGTTTTCATGGCTTCTATGTTGTTTCTTCCATGCCTCCTCCTGATCTTTTTTCTCTATTAATTTGTCCTCTAGATCACTAATTCTGTCTTCTGCCTCAGTTACCCTAGCTGTTGGAGTATTTAGATTAGATTAAATCTCATTGATAACATTTTATCTTCTTCCCTGGGCAGCTTTCACTTTTATCCTTAGAGATTCTGTGTTGTCACTAATGATTTTCTCCATCCTAGTCATTGCCTGTATAATTGCTACCCTGTATTCCTTTTCCGACATACTGTTTATGTCAGTATCCAGTAGTTCTGATGGAGAGGACACAGTCTCTGAATTTTTCCTCTGTTGAGTGTTCCTTCTCCTAGTCATTTTGGTGAGAGGTGGTTGAGGGGATGTGTAGCTGAATATGTCAACCGTGATCCAGGCAAGGTGCACCCTGGAACACTTCTGAGCAATTGGAAGTCACCACTGCCTCAGTTCTGATGTCCACCTCAACTCTGGAATACGGAGAAAACCAATTAGGTCTAACTTTTCACAGGACCTGCTTCCTGAGGCATTCTGACCAGCAGCCTGCAGCGTGGACTTTCTTTTTTTTTTTTTTTTTAAGATTTTATTTATTTATTTGACAGAGAGAAATCATAAGTAGATGGAGAGGCAGGCAGAGAGAGAGAGAAGCAGGCTCCCCTGCCGAGCAGAGAGCCAGATGCGGGACTCGATCCCAGGACCCTGAGATCATGACCTGAGCCAAAGGCAGTGACTTAACCCACTGAGCCACCCAGGCGCCCCCAGCGTGGACTTTCTGAGAACAGAGACTTCAAGCAAACACTGAAGCATCCAGTGCCTGCAGGTGTTGACAATACATAGACACATACACATGCATCTAAGTAGGGCCCTTTTAAAATAATATCTGGTGCCATTCCCACTTGCCCGATTGTTCACTGACTATAGGATTTAAATAAATCTAGACCATGAGAACTTATCCTGGATCTTTCACTTGGTGTTATAGTAAGATTTTCTCACCATCTTTTTTGATA
Source organism: Neogale vison (assembly GCF_020171115.1). Classification (NCBI taxonomy): domain Eukaryota; kingdom Metazoa; phylum Chordata; class Mammalia; order Carnivora; family Mustelidae; genus Neogale; species Neogale vison. Next base: position 34,759,004 of record NC_058102.1, on the reverse strand, counting down.
CTATAAGCTTCCATTTAATAGATTTTCTCTTTTACCTAAACTTTTCTGTCATTACCAATCTTTCTTCATAGTTCATACTTTTCCAGTTATGGCAGAAAGGGATGTAAGGACTTCCCAATACACATGCTTGTATCTTGACAGCTCTTTCTATACCATTTATGGTATCCAAAACAAAGAAGGCATGGATCATAGGCATTCCTTTCTCCACTCCTGGATTTTTATCTTACTTTGATGGATTCATTCCAGTTTATCTCTTCACTGGACGTTTCTTCAATTTGAAGCCTGATCTATGGGGACATATAGCCAACTCCAGTTGTACTTGGAAATCTTCTAATACCTGCCATTCAATACTAGAGCATTGCCTGTTCCTCCTGTATTCTATAGAACAACTTTCAAGTGCATGAAGAATTTATCTTTTCATAGATTCAGTCCACAGTTTCAGAATCCTAAGTGTGTATGCAGATTACCTGAGGCCATTTTGTCAGTCTCTCTGTCTTGCATGGTAGTAGTTCCAGACCAAATGTTACATCAGTTTGATTTCACACAATGGCCAAAAGACAAATTTGCATGTAGTAGATGTCTTAATAGTTTGTCTCTGTTCTAGACATAAATAAGTCTGGTCAAGGAACAGCCAGCCAGCTTAGTGGAAATGGCAGCCCATAAATATGTGACTGATACTGAAAAGTATCAGAGAGAGTAGCTTTTCTGAAAAATGTAAGAGAGTTTTTTTTTTTATAGTCACATATGTAAACATTTGCTACTTAAAAAGCATTTAAAGTTTTAAAAATATTTTTAAAGATCTTTTCTGTGTAAAATTTAAATTTCTTTATATTATATATAAATTCTGAGTAATATTACTCTGTCTAGGCTATTAATTGGTATTTTTTAATCAAAAACCAAATGAAATTTGTAACATGAATAGGAGGATAACATGTAGGGCACAAGATACGAGCATCCACATGAGAAAACATATTTTGATTGTTCATTTTCAATTACCATAAAATTGGATTTTGAATTGGAAAGTAGAATTTTGCATGAGAGAATAAGTACTCAGTTTTCATGGTAATCACTTGTTTCTAGATTTTCTATTTTGCCTTTTCCTCCCTCAGAATAAAATATTGTAAAATATTATAAGAGAGATAAATCAACAATCTTGCAATACGTTGTTGTCTGTGGCTTCTGAAGGAAATTAATAACATCTGTAATTGGAAATATTGTTGAAACAAGATCTCCAATGAATGGCACCACAAGTGCTATTATTGACTCAGAAAATTACTGTCTAAATAAAAATGAAAATCCATGTTGCAGTCCATCATTATTTCCTTGCCTCAAGTTAATTTCCTCTACACCACCTTTCCCACTGATGACAACCACTAGAGTTTTGACTTACCACAGCATATTACTGTTCAAATGCCACAATAGCACAAAACATACCCATACCAGAAAAACTCTTAAGAGAGCTTTGTTCCCATTCCAAGTTCAAAATACTTTTTCAGAATGATAAATAGATAGAACAGTTAACCTCAGTGGCATTCTGGCACTCACAAATGTAATATTTTAGTATAAATATCTGTTTTAATATTTCCCTATTTAGCACTTAGATTTTATTTTCATGTCCAATAAATATTATGAAAAGAACAACCTATCTGCAAAATGGTAATTATGTGAAAAACTAGCAATACTATTATGGAAGGAGTCATGTTGAAATCATGCCGAGTGTGCTGACAAATCCAATTTCTTAGCTATAAGGTCAAGAGTCAGTCTCTGGGGTCTTGCAAATTCATGAAGGAACATGGCATTTTGTCAGGTTTCTTGGCCTCTTCCTTGGATAATTTTTGGTATGCTAACTGCAGAAATCCATAGTTTTCAGATAAAGAACCTACAGCTTTCAGAAAGTAAACAACGTTATTAGTGGTAAACAATTGATGGAAAAGCAAGATTCCAGATCTGGCCTATTTGATCCAAAGTCTGAAATTTTTCCAATCATTTGTCTTTGATCTTCTCCCCTATTCTCATCAAAATCCTACAGAGACATAATCTTAATTCCTTAGAGTTATGAAGACTACATATGTAGCATCTTGGAAGATGCAATGTGGCAGTGAGAAGGTGCAGTATGAAAAACAGGTGGAAAGTATTCAAATAGCAGGGCTAGAGGCAGGGGGCATCCAGAAAAGAGAAATATCATAAATATGGCAAGAGAGGAAGAGATGTAAGTGATATACATAAAAAATATATAGGATATAGCTCTTTTAATGTAAAATATGAAGAGGAGGAGTGCTTCATTTTTTATGAATTTTGAAGCCCTGATAAAAGTATGAGTTTGGGCAATTAAATTTATCTTTTGGAAACTCAGAATTTGGAAATCAAGACTGAGCCAGTCTCTCTTGAGAACTTGAAATGAAAAATATATAAAGAGTTCAGATACCCAGAAAGAAGCAGATACGTAAAAACTGAGAGGAGTTTAGGCCCGTGAGAAATAGAAACTTGAATTCCTGGTGGCTTTTAAATTCACAGCTGCACTCCATAAGAGGCCTGGATGTGTTTTGGCCTTTTTGTGGGTTTCTGTGAGACCACAGTGTGTACCCATATAAAAACCACTCACTTGAGATGGTTCAAGTGAGTCTTTGGTGCCTTGTGGGAAAAAGGAAGGGAGGGAAGGAAAAGGAAGGAGGGAGGGAAGGAGGAAGAAGGAAAGAAAGAAAACAGAAACAAACTTTCTAAATAAGAAAGAACAGAAATTGTTGAAGAAGGTCTATATTAATGGTGATAGAAACAAAAAAGAGGTAAAGATATAAAGAACAAGAAACCGGTAAGAGAAACTGTGGACAAGAGGGTGATATAGGCATAGACGGATAACTGCTTTCCAGAAATATACTCAGATGATCCCAACTGAATAATGAAATAAGAGCTCATGTATCAATATGGCTGAAACCTTAAGGAAATTTGTCTGTAGATCAAGTTCAATTTGAACTAAATTAAAGCAAAGCCTGGTCCCAAATCTAAAAATACATTTTTTTACCAGGACAGTTTTGCTATCCTGTTTAAGCAAAACAGGATAATGTCTGTTATCGTCTGTTTAATGTCTTTAATTGTATATTAATATTTTTTAATTTTATTAACTAAATTAAGTTTAAAAATTTTAAGTTTAAAAATTTAAGTTTAAAATTTTTAAGTTTAAAAAATAAGGCTACTATTAAAAAAAGAAGTGAAAATTTTATTAATTATTATATAAAGCTATACTAAATATTATGACAAATATAGTGGGAATAAATAGAATTTTTATTAAAATACAAAATTGGGTTTATATTTAGGAGAAAGAATAAATCATGGTCAGGAGAAAAATTAGAAATATTTTAGATGAAAATGGCTTTAGGCCTAATCAATTTTGTTCAGAAGTACTTTTAAACTATTAAGGAATAAATAATCTCATTGCTATGTGCTAGTTTACAGAAAATAATCTATCAATTCACCTGTCTATCATATCTATCTAGTGCTATATATGTGTATGTGTATGTGTGTGCTACATATATTATGTACATATTTATGAATTAACCTTCATCAAATAAAAAATTATTTGAAATGTAATAAATATATTGACATAAGTAAATTTTTTGGGTTAAAGCCTTCATCATGTTGATCTAGCTATAGACAAAAGCCTACAGTATTTCATATTATTGTTCATTTTGACATAGGAGATAAGTAATCTGCAGATTGAGAATAGAATTTTTTGGTTTTATGCAATTAACATTTTTAATACTATCTTAACCTGAGTCATATTATTCCAATAATATATACTCCTATATCAGATATTGCACAGCCAAAACATTCTCTAGTTCTTCGTTTTGAAACTCTGACTTCACTAATATCTACTTCTTTCTCAGAACACTTAGGAACAGCTACAGAAAAATTAAGCAAGAGGTCTAAGTCGTTAGGAGGAAGGCAGACAGAGACAAGAGAAGGAAAATAAATTATCATGTTCTATTTCATGCCAAACACTGTGATGGTTAGTTTATCTTTCATCCTCATAACCCAACACAGTAGTTATTCTCCTCTGACAGATGAGAAGATAGAATCAGAGATGGTTATTCTGACTTTACCTCACAAACAATCCTTCCATACATGACAGCCTGCTGACATCTTATTAGAACAGTGGATTCAAACTCAGTGTGAACATCTCAGTTCTCTTAATGAAGGACATTAGAGGATAGTGGTTAAGAACAGAGACAAGGGGCGCCTGCAGGGAGTCAGCTGGAGTTTCTCTTCCTCTGCCCCTCCCCTTCCCCTCTCAAATAAATAAATAAATCTTCAAAAAAAAAAAAAGACGAAGAAAAAAAGAACACAGTCTCTAAAACTAGATGGCCTGGGTTCAAAATAAAATATGAGGTTTATTAAGTTTTGTAACATACTGCAAATTTTGTGAACTGTTTGTGCTTTAGTTGCTTCATCTTTAAAAAGGGTTGGTGAGAAATCTTTCCTCCTGATCTATTACAATGACTCAAACACCTAAGAGAATGCTTGGTACATAGTAAGGGATTTTACAAGTTTGCTGATAATACCATTTCATAAACTTAAACTTGGTGGGCAAATGAGAAGAATTTTCTGTCCCATAGATCAAAGCGTATTTTCTATTCAGTTTTCTATCTTCTACAAATATGACACTGTGGATTCCTACAGAATCCCTTTTTTCTCAGTCTTTCACATAGGCTTTTAACTACCCCAAGTAAAGTGAAATTTTCTGTAGTTTTGAGTATTAATATCCTCCTCTTACTTAAAGCAATTGCCCTGTGTAATGGTTAATTTTATGTGTCAATTGTCTGGGGCCACAGAGCCAGATTTTTGTTTCCTTAGCTGATTTTTGAATAGGATTTGCATTTAATTTGCATTTAAAAGTCCATTGGTGGACTTTGAAAAAAAGCAGACTGTTCTATATAATGAGGGTGAGATTTGTGTGATCAGTTGAAAACCTGAATAGAATAAAAAGCTTCTCCTCCCCTGAGCAAGAGGAAATTCTCCAGCAGACTGTCCAGACTTCACCTGCAACACTGACTTTTTCTGAATTCTATGCAGGCAGAGGTTCTTTAGACTTGAACTGCAACATTGGCTTTTTCCTGTTTTCTGCCTACCAGCCAACCCTATGGATTTTGTACTTCTAAGCCTCCGTATTTGCATGAACCCTTAAAACAAATCTTTACACACACACACACACACTATTGGCAATGTTTCTCTGGAGAAACCTAATTCACTCTGATCAAGAGTCAAACGCTTAACTGACTGAGCCACCCATGCACCTCAAGGATTTTTCTTTTTAAGTCAGAAATTTTCAGGAGCCTGGGTGGCTCAGTCATTTGGGCAATGGCCTTGTGCTGGGGTCATGATCCTGGAATCTGGGGATTGAAACCCCTGGCAGGCTCACTGCTCAGCAAGGAGTCTTCTTCTCTGCCCCTCTCCTTGCTGGTGCGTGCTCTCTCTCTCTCTCTCTCTCTCTCTCTTGCTCTGTCTCTCCTCTCTCTCAAATAAATAAATAAAATCTTTACTTTAATTAGAGTTAATAGTGCAAGTACTGTTGTAAAGTATTTTCCTTGCTTGGAAATAGCATTGGCCTGAAATGAGTCTGAAGAAGGGTGATGTAACATAATCTCACATGGGGGCAAATCATTGCCCATCCATTTAATCTCCATGAACTCTCTGAGATGATAACCTTTTTTACACAAAATTTCCAGATTATCTACACATTAAATCATAAAATTTCATAGTTGTGTGTTACTTATTGGAGTTAACTGTATGGAATATCTAAATTAAAAATGCTAGAAAATATCCTCATACTATTAGAAAAGGAAAGCAAAACAAAATAAAGCATTTTTTTGGTTAAGAACAAACTGAGGCCATACAGAGATGGGACAAAATGATGCAGGTTACTGTAGTGTAGTGTTAAGAGTGGGATCTGGAAACAGGTAGTACAACTCTACCGCTCACTTAACTTTTTTTTTTTTTTTTAATATTTTATTTATTTATTTATTTGAGAGAGAGGGAATGAGACAGCACACTCAGGGGAAGTGGGAGAGGAAGAAGCAGGCTCCCCACTGAGCAGGAGGTGGGATGTGGAACTTGATCCCAAGACCCACAGATATGACCTGAGCTGAAGGGCAGAAGCTTAACTGACTGAGCCACCCAGGAGCCCCTACTGACTTAACTTTTATCTTTTAGTATTTTTAAACATTTTACTTGGAATTAATTGTGGAACCACAATTAATTTCACAAGAAATAAGACAATTTCCATGTATTATGTATCCCTTTCCCCCCAATGGTAATGTCTTGCAAAACCATAGTACAATATCACATCCAGGATATTGACATTGATACTGTCAACATACAAAATATTTTCATCACCACAAAAAAACCTAATGATGCCCTTTCGTGGCCACATTCATTCCATTCTACACACCCAGTTTTCTTCGACCATTCCTCGTACCTGCAACCACTAATGTGTACTCCATTTCTACAATTTTGTCATTTCGAGATTGTTATGTTTAGAAATAATACAGTATATGTTTAGAAATAATACAATCCCCTTCTGGATTGGCTTTCTTCACTCAGCATACTTATCTAAAAATTCATTGAGGATATTGTGTGTATAATAGATCAGTTTGTTTATTTGTTTGTTTGTTTTAAAGATTTTATTTATTTATTTATTTGACAGACAGAGATCACAAGTAGGCAGAGAGGCAGGCAGAGAGAGGGGGGGAAGCAGGCTCCCCGCTGAGCAGAGAGCCTGACACGGGGCTTGATCCCAGGACTCTGGGATCATGACCTGATCCGAAGGCAGAGACTTTAACCCACTGAGCCACCCAGGCGCCCCTAGATCAGTTTGTTTTTATTGCTGAATATCATTCCATGGTATAGATGGACCACAGTTTTTTTACTCAGTGACCAATTGAAAAACATCTGGGTTATTTCTAGTTTAGGGTTTACAAATTTACAAATAAAGCTGGTGTAAATGTACAGAATTTTTTGTGAATATAAGTTTTCATATCTTTGGAAAAATGTACAGGAGTGCACATTTTGTGCATATTAATTTTGCATCCTGCAACTTTACTGAATGCATTTACTGCACATTTATGCAAATAGTTTTTTTTTTTTAAAGATTTTATTTATTTATTTGACAGAGAGAAATCACAAGTAGATGGAGAGGCAAGCAGAGAGAGAGAGAGGGAAGCAGGCTCCCTGCTGAGCAGAGAGCCCGATGCGGGACTCGATCCCAGGACCCTGGGATCATGACCTGAGCTGAAGGCAGCAGCTTAACCCACTGAGCCACCCAGGCGCCCCTATGCAAATAGTTTTTTGATGGAGTCTTTAGGGTTTTATATGTATCATGTCATCTGAAAATACTAATAATTCTTTCCTTCTAATTTGGATCCCTTTTATTTCTTTCCCTTGTCTAATTGCTGTGGCTAGGATTTCCACTCTTATGTTGAATAAAAGTTACAAGAGTGAACATTTTTGTCTTGCTTCTCATCTTAAAGGAAAAAAATCAGTCTTTTAATCATTGAGTATGATGTTAACTATGGATTTTTTATATATGGCCTTTATTATGTTGGGGTACGTTCCCTCTAAACCCACCTTGTTGAGAGTTCTTATGAATTGTTGTTAAATTTTGTCAATTGCTTTTCCTGCATCTATTGAGATGATCATATGGCTCTTCCTCCATTTTTTTAATGTGATGTATCACACTAATTGATTTGTGGATATGAGTCATCCTTGCATGCTGGAATAAATTCTACTTGATGGTGGTGACTTATCCATTTAAAATATTGTTGAATTTGGTTTGCTAATATGTTGTTGAGTACTTTTGCAGCTGTCTTCGTCAGGGATATTGACCTAGTTTTTTGTTTGTATTGTTTTTGTTTTGTTTTGTTTTGTTTTGTAATGTGCCTGGTGCCTGTCTGGTTTTGGTGTCAGGATTGTTAACTTCATAGAATACATTTTTTAAAAAGATTTTATGTATTTATTTGTCAGAGGCAGCACAAGGAGGGGGAGTAGCAGGCAGAGCAGGCAGATGGAGAAGCAGGCTTCCTGCTGAGCAAGGAGCCCATTGCAGGACTTGATCCCAGGACCTTGGGATCATGACCTGAGCTCAAGGCAGCTGCCTAACCAACCGAGCCACCCAGGAGTCCCAGCTTCATAGAATACATTTAGAAGTTTTTCTTCCTCCTATTTTTTGGAATAGTTGAGAATAGGTATTAACTCTCTTTAAATATTTGGTAGAATTCACCTGTGAAAGAATCTCGTTCTGGATTTCTCTTTTTTGGGAGATTTTTGATTCATTGTGGTTTATATTTGCATTTCACTAATAGCAAATAATGGTGAACAACTATTAATGTGCTTTCTTGCTATCTGTATATCTTTTTCAGTAAAATGTTTATGCACAATTTGTAATTTGATTGTTTTCCTATTGAGTTGAAAGTTCTTTTTATGTTCTAAATATTAGGCTTTGGCGAGAAAAATTGATATGCAAATATTTTATCCCAGTGTATAGCTTATCTTTTAATCTTTTTAACAAACTATTTACCAAAACAAAAGGTTTTTTTTTTTTAATTTTATGAACTCTGATTTAGTAATTTTTCCTTTTTTGGATTGTACTTTTGGTATCAAATCTATAAACTTTGTCTATTCTTAGATCTAAAAGATTTCCTTTTATGTTTCTTTCTAAAAATTTTACAGTTTTATGACTTACTCATAAGTTCATGATTCATTTTGAGCTAGGGTGTGTTATTCTAACCTTGGAAGAATGAAATTCTAGGCTCACCACCAAACCTTTTCTGGTATATGTAGTCGTGGGGCCACCTTTTTTTTTTTTTTTTTTTTTTTAAGATCTGTTTGAATAGAGTATAGCCATTATTATCTATCTTTCCTGGCTGTTTGGTTAGAGATGGCACATTTGTCTCTTCTTGTTGGCATTTCTGGATTGCTAGCTTCTTTAGCTCTATGTCTGGGATATATGAGGCAAAAAGAAAATCTGGGGAACTCAGCACTATATTACTCATTAAATTCCAAAGTCCCTGGTCAATTTGCTTCATTTTTTCACTTCTAGAGTCTTATGTTTATTTTATATATAATGACCACATATTTTATTTGTACTAACTGGTAGGAATAGGAAAAGTTGTGTCTACTACCTCTTCCCAGAGTGAAAGTCATTACTTAAACTGAGTTTGAACCTGTTTCTATATCTATAAAAGAATATGAGTTCATTGTGAAAATTAAAACAGTTTATTTAAAGGATCTATAAAATTGTGTCATATAATAAGCACTTAACATATGGCATATATAATTAACATACAATGGTTTTTCTTTTATGTCTAACTAATGAATCCCATGTTGCTAAACAGAATTCCGTATTCTAGGTCTGCATATTATTTAATTCACTAACCCACAAGCACACACAAACAAAAGTTGAACTGTAATGGATTTAAAATTAATAATTAAAAGTCCTGGAAATCACAAAAATCGCTCTTTTTCTAATACACATTTTTTATCTTTTAATGTAAGTTCTTCAAGAGAAGGAAGCAATTGCATAAGAAGTCATAAATACATATTAGTATTAGATGAATGATTGAATATATGTTTTAGAATTTAGTTTAGGCTATTAGTACAAATGTCCTATATTTAGGAAAAAAATGATATAAAAAACCCCCGAAGCTGCTTCTTTATCTTTTTTTTCTTTTTTGTTTATTTCCTTCTCTTCTGTTTTTCCTCTTTTTCTTTCCTAAACAATTCAGTCCTACAGGCTTTTAGTGGTGCTGAACATTGTATGCATCTGGGTTTAGGAGAATCACAGTAGTCCAGAGTGTTAATGCACAGCCAGCTTTAAGTGAGGAGTAAATTTACAATGGAGGTCATCTAACACAAGAGTCAGCCCAAGCAAGATGAAGACGTGTCTTATGGAAGGGCAGATGGCATGGGGTTTCAGAGCTGAAGTGATCTGGAGTGAGGCTGACCAGCCAAGGGTAAAGGATGAGGATCAGAGCTAAGGAGGGTATTCAGGTACCTCCTGAGGTAGCTGTCTAGCACAGGATGTCAGAATCCAACTGACATCTATGTAACAAGGCAATGATGAGATTTGATTATGAGTAGGAGGGCCATTCAAAAAAGTAAATGCATTGTATATAATGGGAGACTTCTCACTGTCTGATTACAGAGTTAGAAATTTAAGAGAGAGGGGCACCTGGGTGGCTCAGTGGGTTAAAGCCTCTGCCTTCGGCTCAGGTCATGATCCCAGAGTCCTGGGATCGAGCCCTGCATCAGACTCTCTGCTCAGCAGGGAGCCTGCTTCCCCTTATCTCTCTGCCTGCCTCTGCCTACTTGTGATCTATCTCTTTCTCTGTCAAATAAATAAATAAAATATTAAAAAAAAAAAGAAATTTAAGAGAGAGAGAGAGAAGGCTAGTAAGCTCTGTGGTTTTGAATTAATATTTGTGCTCTCAGTGTGATGTAAATAGGCAGAGAAATAAGTATAAATGTAAGTGTTTATTCATCAGCTTTATCTACTGACATTACTCACATCACAAGGTTAATAAGCACAAATTAGTAATAAGTAATAAGCCCAGAACATTGTCAAGAACTTTATCAAGAGCATTGTCCAAATCTTTATCAAGCCCAGAACAAGTAATAATTAATAAGCCCAGAATATGGTTTTATCAACTCTACTATTAAAAAAAAAAAGGCCCAAGATTCCTTTGGGAAATTTTTTTTTTTTAAGATTTCATTTATTTATTTGACAGACAGAAATTACAAGTAGGCAGAGAAGCAGGCAGAGAGAGAGGAGGAAGCAGGCTCCTGCTGAGCAGAGAGACTGATTCGGGGCTTGATCCCACAACCCTGGGATCATGAGAGGGGAAGGCAGAAGCTTTAACCCACTGAGCTACCCAGGCAGAGAAATTGTTGATTCCAAGTGTGAGTCAGGGAAAATACAAAAAAGCCTAGAACATTTAGTTTTGACATAAAATAACAAAGTGTTTAGAGAATAACTTATTCATGCCAAAAGGACCTAGAAATAGGTCAAAAGTTCTCCCACTGACCAAAACAGAAACGCTTAAAGTATCAAAAATAAAATTATAGCAACAGATTATATATTTTTCAATAAAATAAGGGTCTATGAATTTGTACTGACATAAATTAATTCAGAACATGATGATGAATGAGATATTTATTTAGATTCAAAGTACCTCCTGTCAAAATACCGTATTTTATGAATTGACAACAAAATGACAATGTTTTCCATTTTTGGTGATGTTAGCATTGATCATTGATTAGGATTGGATTTTCCAGGCTTCCAAGCTATATATTCTTTTTCTCTTTGTAGTTAATAAATGTTTTAGAAGGGGTTACTTGCAAGAAACTATAAAAAATTTAGGATCAATGTGTATATGATTTGGACTGCTAATCAATAGATTACACTTCCTTGTGTTTTTATTATTCTTCTGTAGATTTATAGAATGCATACTTAATAAGAATTACTCTTTATTTTTGTGTACATAGGTTTAGACTCAGTTGTTTTTAATATCAAATAGGTGATACTGAGATACAAATACTAATAAATAACTTCCTTAATTCTCATTTGATTTAGAGTGAAATTATAAAGATAATTTTTACTTATGAACCAAATTTTTCCTAGGATTTATGTCCTCTCTATGGAGTATATAAGTCAGTTAATTCACAAAAGTGGTAGCAAGCTTCATAAAATATATAACCACTCCATACCACATTGTGCTGAATACTTTACATTTTATCTTAGGCATTTTTTGTATCAATACTTTTGCATTTTATGAATAATAAATGGAGTCTGTTCTCACAAGTGTTTTGTTTTAGAGCTGGGATTTATAACTATGCCTTCAAGATAAACCTCTTTGCTCCATAACACTATACGGCAGCAATTCATATGTTGTCTGGCAACTATTTGTCAGAAACTAAAGCATGATAAAAGAAACTTAAATCTCAAATAGTTTTTGAATACTGTCCCTCATATCACCTCTACACTCAAAAGGAAACATTCTGTTCTTCTCCCTAATCCTGGGTAAATCTCTTCCCCCTAACATAGACTTTTAAATGATTTCATGACATAACACACATTCAACTTGAAAGTTTTACCATAATTCCCACCCACATAGAACTTCCTCTTTTTACTTTTTATTTCTTCCTACATTTACCTATTTTCATATCTTGGTTATCCTCATGAGACTAAAGGATCATTTAAGAAACCAAATCAGTGCTTTGCTTCAAGCAGTAGACTTGAGTAAATACTGATTTAAAGTTTTAATAAGGTCAATTTACTTCTTCAAAAATATATCCCAACATTTAGGTATATTGCAAGAGATAGGGTAAAGTTAAAAAGTCTAAGGGAAACTGCAGCTGAAATTTTGCTGAGATAGCTTCTAAAAGTTTATTTAATTAGCAGTAGGCATTTTCTGTAGAAACAAGGCAAAATTCTAATAAGCAAGAATGTCTTTTTCATTTCTTAGTAAAGGTTATGTGAGAAAATATGGTCTTATGGTGAGAAGAAACATATTTGAGGTTCTGCTTTAGTGGGTCTGAGAAATGCTTTCCATTTTCCTTTTGAAGAGGGAGAGTAGGGAAGAATAAGAAATCTTCCTTTCTTGTTATCTCTTCCATAGGATAGACAAATGACAGACTAAGAAGAACTGTTCTTATGCTATCCAATAGATGGAGGGTTTTGGCATCAAGGACTAGAAAGAATTAGAGGGAAAAAAGGAGATTTTGATATAAAGTTACTGAAAAGATACAATGCTTTCTTTGAAGCCAGTTATACACAATTAAAGAGAGAAGATCAAGGAAAGGACAATTGCTTATAATCAAATTGCTAATAATCAAAAGTATACAATTATGATGTATATTAATTATTAATTATTTTTGCATTTTTATTGAAAATATTAAAAACTCTTAATAATATTCTTATATGAAGAAAATTTGAGCAAATAATAAATCTAAATAAACAATATGTTTTTAGAAATGATGCAGTAACTGTTGTCTGACTAGGTCTCTCATTGTAAACAGTTTTAAACTGGACTATATATAGAGAGAGAGAGAAATTATTTTCAAGTCAGCAGAAAAGTAACACTACAACTCTAAGAAAAGGGAGGTCTACAAAGTGAACTTCAGCATGAATGTCCAACTTGCTCCCTAAGGTCAGTTTTCTGACCACAGTTTGGAAAGGTAGTTTATAGAACCCAGTGATACTGTTGAGTTGATGAAGCAATGATCAGATCTGTGAGTTAGAATATCTGAAAGAGGAGGGATTGCAAACAGAGGGGTTCTCACTCTAAGAGATTGTGCAATACCATGTGAGCGGTTCTCACATCCAAGAGATTGTGCAATACCATGATTGAGAAGTGGGCTCTATATGCAGGGAGTATGATGAATTGAGGCTTTCCAGAAAGTGGAAACAACCAAGTTAAAGCCAGAAGAGAGACACCACATTGGGTTGGCATTATTATATTGGTAAAACAAAATGGAAAGATTTGAGTTCTGGTCCACCTAGAATCTTACTAACATTTATAAAAAATCCAGAAATAGCAAAATTAAAACCACCAAATTGAGTACTATTTAACAAGGGCTTTTTTTCATGCATGTAAGAACGGTTCATGAACTGGGAGCTTTCAAATTCAAAACTGATATGAAATTCAGGTGCATGAATACAGGATGGTTTATAAAGTGAGAATGAGGAAGCTGTTTAGACTTCACAATGTTTGGTTGTAACAATGAAGATTTCTTGACAACTGGATATTAGGTTAAGTGATTATTTTATACCATTTTTAGGAAGCTAACTTAAGTTCTTTTACATTTATCAAAGTATTTATATGAAAACCTAAATTAAGTTTTGCATACATTTATAAAATAAATTTTGCTTATGTGGCTTAAATGGTTTTTGCTCTGGGAATTTTCATGTCCAGTATCAATTGTATTTAATTTTAACATGGTATCCATCTGAGATGGCAGAAAGACCACCGTGTATTAAGAGTAGGGACCATGTCCTAGAGTAGTGATTCCCAATGGGAGAGTTGGGAAATCAGGTGGGTTTGTCAATGAGTGAACAATATCTGGACTGAACAATGTTTGGTGATGTCTGGAGGCATTTCTTATTGTCACAAATAATGAAGTGCTACTGGCATCTTGAGGGCAGAGGCCAAGGATGTTGATAACCATCCTCCTTTTCATTAAAGAGCCCCCACAACAAAAAATTATCTGATCTAAAATGTCAGCAATGCTGAGGTTGAGAAACACCATCCTAGAATGGGATCTACTCTCAACTCTCAACTTATCCCCCACCAACAAGATCCATGGGAGAAAAAGACATCTTATGTACAGGGTAACAGAGATACCCTTGTTTTGGGTTTCTAGGAATATGTAATAATATAGTCCATATTCTACCAACTATTTTATGAAATCTATAAACTGTTGAGTCTTGAAGTTCTCAGGATGAAGGGTAGATTGGTAGAAGAGAGAAGAGAGAAACAAACATCTTATTTTTCTTTTTAAAGAAACAGACATCTTGAATTCATTGTTAATATAAAACAAAAACAAAAACAAAAAACAACTCTGTGGAACAAGATCAGGAATTTACTCCCCAGATAATGTGGGTGCACTCCTTCTATATGTGGAGAAGTAGAGACTGCATCCTTGGGCTCTCCAATGTAAAGCAGTCCCCAGTTCTACAGATCCATTGGTTGACTGGGTAAGAGAGCATTGGAGCTACACATTCATCTCCAAAGTTAGCTCTGTCCACAGTAAATATTTCAGGGAAACCCTGTGTTGATCCTTGAAATTGTCTTTATTTTTTTTTAACTCTTTTCCAAGTTTTGTAGGAATATCTGTTGGATCTTGAAGTTTCTAAGATCTGATTTCACTCTACTTACCACTTTGATACAAGTAAGGCTGTCTTTGCCACGAGCCATCATTCTGAGCAAGAGCAGGCCCTTTACCATGTACCCTCCTCTCTCTACATCTCTCCATTGTTTAGTTCCCTACAACATCCCTCATTGCGTGTTATTCTCATTCCCAAAGGTTTTTCTGTCATCTCCAGTGCCCAAATCCTATCATTTTTGCAGATCTAATCAGTATCACTTCCTTCCATAAGGGATTCTTTATTTTTTGTAAGATTTATTTGAAGGGGGAGGGACAAAGGGAGAGGGAGAAAACAGATTCCCTGATGAGCACGGAGCTTGATGCAGAGCTCAGCCCTAGGACACCAAGAGCTTGACCTGAGCCAAAATCAAGAGTAGGATCCTTAACCAGCTGAGACACCCAGCTGCCCCACTCTGAGGCATTCTTAATCCAATAGGCAGCATTAATTATTCCTAGAAGACCTTGAAATTTTGCCATGTCTCATAATGACCATCTATAAAAGAATCAAAAACATAAAACATAAATTGAAAGAAACTTCTTTAATTTCATAATGGTCTTCTATAAAAAAGAAAAAAGATATTTAGAAAACATGTTATAAAACCAAAAGAACTAACCATGACTACGCCAATAATTAACTATATGAATGGGAGTATGTACAAAACTATATTTTCTGCTTCATTGTTCTTGCTGAAGAAAATTTTGGAGTATTTTAAAATATGTAATAAGACAATTATGTCCACTATCTCACATCAATTAAACGTAGTACTTCAGGTTCTATGTAAAATATTATGCAGGGAAACTGGCATAGGTTTTTCAGAAATGTTAATGTCATTAATAGAAATGGTTCGAGTGTATAGGAGAAAAATTGACCCAATGGGAAAACCTTTAATATGAACTCTTGAATAGTATAATTGTATCAATGTTAATTCTCCATGAATATGGTAATTACATTTTATATTGGGAAGTAGATGCTGAAATATGTAAGTAAGGTCCCATTATATCTGCAATTTACTTTTAAATGATGCCATCAACAATATACATAAATATGTGAGTATCTCTGCATGTGTGAATGTATGCAGAAAAAGAAAGCAAATGTTATGAAACAATAACAATTGTTGAGTCTTGATGAAAAATATATGTGAGTGTTCATTGTATTATTATTTCAAATCTTCAGTAGAGATTTTATATTTCTCAAAATAAAATCCTTTAAAATTCAGTGAAGAACAAAATGGACTATTCAGAAAATTGTATCAGGAAATTAAAAAAAAACAAAAAACAGAATTGGATCCTTACTCAAAAACCATGGCCATGTGAATTAAAATCTTATTTGAGAAAGAAAACTGTTAAAGACTTACAATGTAGAAGAATGTCATATAGTTATAAAACTATAAAGGAAATGAATGGTAAATTTGAATGCATTAAAATAGCAAAAAAAAAAAAAAAAGGAAAGAAAGAAAGAAAAATAAAATGAAAGCCACTCAATGTGGTTTTCCCAAGTGCATGTAACTGTCAACAAATTAGTATCCAGAACACATTGGAATCCTTACAATAATTAAAACAAAACAAAACAAAAAAACACAGTAAGAAATTAAATAAAAGATGCATATAGACAATTCACAGCAAGGAATCACAAATAACCAATAAACACATGAAAATGTTTTTAGACTCACAGGCAGTTATGGAAATTTTAATTAAAACTAGAGAGAAACATCAGCTGTTTAGATTGTCAAGAAACAAACAAAACAAAAACATACCAAAAAACTTCAGATACCGATGATATCAAGTATCTGCAAATTATTTTGAGCCATAGAAAGTTTCATACGTAGCTGGTGGGACTATAAATTAGGACAGTCATGATAGAAAACAAACTGGCAATAACAAAGACAAACAATAATATTGCCTTCAACACAACAAATCCACTTGAGGTACTTACCCCAGAGAAGCTGTCATATATGCACAAGGTAAAATATTCAGAAATGTTTATGGTACACTATATTTAATAGTTAAATCTTGAAAGCAGACTAAATTCACAGTACAATGATACTTTATTTTTTGTATTTTTGCAATGGAATATAATGCAACAATAGCAATGTATACATTACAGTCTACTATTAGGGAGAAATATCATTTTAGAAATATTTTTGTATTATCATTATTGAAACATGGACATATAGGTTGAACGTTGTTATTTAGAGATGGATGTGTGTGTAGAGTTATTTTCACAAAGGAAGAAACTAATGAAACCATGGAACACAAATATTTAAGTGGAGAATTGAAGAATGAGCTTGGAAACAAGCCTGAAATGTTAAAAGTTCATTTTCAGTCCACTTTGAGATAGCAAGGTGACTTTTGGGATAAAGTCAGAAAGAGAGCTCTCATCAGGAACCAGGTTTACCAGCTTTGATCATGAACTTACAGCTTCCATAACTGTGAGAAGTAGATGTCTTTGTTTGAGGCACCCAGTCTGTGGTATTTTCTTATGGCAGCCTGAGCAGACTTATACTCCTTATGAAATACACACTTAGAAAATATGTCATAAAACCAAAAGAACTACCCATCACAATGCTAATAATTGAGTCTATGAATGGAAATACGTAGAAAACTATATTATTTTTTGTATATTCTATTTTTTTCGTAAAATACCAGAATAATATAAAACCAACCCTCTTAACCAAATTTTTAAATGTATGTTCTTGCACATTCTTGCTACACTATGCATATTCTTGCACAGAAGGTATCTAGAACTTTTCCATCTTGCCTAATGAAAACCCTAACCCATTGAACAACTCCCAATTTCGCCCCTATCTCCCCAAGCTTCTGGCAACAACCATTCTACTTTCTCCTTATGAATTTGACCACGTATATAGTAGTACTATATAAACTCATATAAGTGGGTTCATGTGCTATTCATTATGACTTATATGACTGGCTTATTTCACTTAGCATAATGTCCTCAAATTTTCTCCTTACTGTAACTATGACAGGATTTCCTTCTTTTTAAAGTTGGAATGATATTCCATTGTATGTACAATCACATTTTCTGTATCCATTCATCCACTGATGGATATTTAGGCTGATCATAAAAATGATCAATAAATACTTAAAAAGATGCTGAACATCAGTAATTGTCAGGGAAATGCAAATCAGAACTATAATAGCCATTACGAAAAGAAAAGAAAAAAAGGGCAGAAAATAAAGAACATTAGTGAGGATGCAGAGAAATTAGAACTCTTTGCATTGTTGGTGGAATTATAAAATGGTGCAGCCACTGTGGAAAACACTATAGTGATTCCTCAAATAACTGAAAATAGAAACTCTTTTGGATCCAGCAATCCCACTTCTAGGTACTTATCCAAAAGAATTGAAAATAGGATCTCAATATGTGTGTTCCCATGTTCACTGCAGCACTATTCATAATAGCCAAAAGATGAAAAAAGTCTATATCCTTAACCATAAATTCTTTGAAATCATGGTGTGTAAATCTTCCATAGACATTATTTTATATGTGGTTTTGGCCTCCTTCAATAGCAAATAAGTGCATCACAAATGATTTCATTTTGTGTCAGATTTTTCTTCAGATGAACATTTAAAGTTTAAAATATGAAATTCATAATCAAAAGATGACTTTTAAAACCATGAAAAGAGAGGTTAAAATAAAAGCAAAATTTTTGGCTACCTTTATGCACCACATGCCATAAATTCTAAGTTTATTTTTCCTTAAATTGTACATAGCTCCATATGTCTCAAAACCACCACCCTACATAGTTCAGTAACTTAGTTATTTATGCAAACAATTCATCTTTGACTTTAATGAATGAGATATATAGAGATAGACAGATAGATATTAAAAACAAACAAATAAACTGATATCTAACTTTGTGCATTCATATGTATACACATATATAGCATAGAAATGATTGATTGTATTTGTGGACCACACTAATATTTTTCATTATTTTACCTTAGTTTTGCTGTATGTAAGTTCTGCCAGTCTTACTGTCATGGAAACATTGATTCCCCACTGTAATCACTGCTGGTGTAAAACACAGCTGCTTAACAAATGTACACTGGAATGGGCTCCTTTTAGCATCTGTTAAATCTCAATACAGTGTATAACTGCTCTTTTTAGAGTGCATCAATCATGGAAGAGTGAGACAGAATTAAAGAGTTTAGCCCTGCTTGGCTCCCTTTGTATCTAATTTAGGCATGTATGACCCATTGCATTCATTGTTGTGCTTACCACAGCTGTTTCTTATTATTAAGAAAAGCAGCTTTGCGTGCAGAACATAAAACAATAAACGCTAGCCATGTGGATAGAGTACATTTGCTTCTAAAGGTTATAAATATACACTTAATAAAAAAGCAAGGTGACACGAACCATATTTCACTGAGAACAAATGGTATCAAGTCAGGCAATAGAGTCTAACACCTCCTGCTTCAAAAAAGCAACAACAAAAAACACAACAATAAATACTGAATCCAATAATTTCAATCACTGCAAAAAAAAAATTACAATTGATAAATTTACAATGAGCAGAAAACATGGATTCAGTGCTTACAAATTATGGTTCAGAAAGAGCATCTTTAAGGTTTTTTTCTAAAATGCCATCTAATTAACTTCTAGAGACTACTGAGAAGTCCAAAAATTATAAAAATGTTGTTGAGTGAATGTAAGGATTTACACTGCAGACCATGAACTTAATTTTACATATATGTGTGTACATCTGCAGAAAAAAATTGGAAATAGTTTTTTTAAAAAACATTTGCCTGGGGCGCCTGGGTGGCTCAGTGGGTTAAGCCTCTGCCTTCAGCTCAGGTCATGATCTCAGGGTCCTGGGATCGAGGCCTGCGTCGGGCTCTCTGCTCAGCAGGGAGCCTGCTTCCTCCTCTCTCTCTCTGCCTGCTTGTGATCTCTCTCTGTCAAATAAATAAATAAAATCTTTAAAAAAAAAAATTTGCCTGGTCTAATTTGTAATGTGAAATTCCAGTACTTTAATAATTTTAACAAATAAGTATTATACATTGACAGTTAATCCTACACTTTAAAATTCCCTGCAAGGGGAATGTTCATAGGCAATTTAAGTACTTCATTGGTTAGGAAACATGAATCAGTAGAGGTCAAAATAATAAAATTATAACATAAATTTTTAAAAATTAACTTTCTTTATATGATAAAGTTTTTTAAAATGTAAGTGAGGTTTAGTGTGGTGAGGTCCAGAGCCAATGACCAAGAAAGAATTCTTCAGATGTCTTTGGTGCAAAATGGTGGTTTATTAAAGCACAGGGACAGGACCCGTGGGGAGGAAGAGCTGCTGTCCCCAGCCCCGGGGCTGTGAGGAGTGGTCCATTATATACTTGTGAGTTGGGAGGGGGTCAGGGATGGTGTAAGTCTCTAAGGAATTTTGGAAGCAAGGTTTCCAGGACCTTGAGAGGCTAGCTTTGTTGGGAAAAAGGTTATTCGTGACTGGTAATAAAACCTTTGTCTTGAGACCCTTTAGATGTTTATCAGTGGGCCATATACTTGGGAATGATTGTCAACATGTATTTTGGAGGGTTTAGAGATAAAGGAAGTTTTCAAAGGAATTGTTAAAGTAGACTTCAGGATCCTGGTAGGGGATAGGGGTTGTCAGGCTAGGATTGCCCTTTGCCCTTAGCAAAGCCTTAAGGTGGAGGCAGTTCAGTCCCTAGAGGAATGTCACTCTGCCTGTTTCAAGGGTTTGTCAGTAGGTAAGGAAATTTGGTAATTTTTTTCTTCTGCCTCTGTTTCCCACATCATATATGTCCTCCCTTTACCTATAATTATAACAAAAGAAGTTTTAAAATAGTGTTTTCTGCATTATATTATTTTCTTTCATCTCTTTTCAAGCTAAAGGTCAGTATATTTCTAAGTGGTTTTTGCTGATTGTGAGCGGTAGGTGCTACATAAGCATAATTTTGTTGTTTTTGTTGTTAACTTTCTGGTAAAAATGCTGGCAACTACTAGGATTCAGTAAGCACATAATTCATTTTTTTTCTTTTTTGATATGAATGATAATCTAATAGTCTTTATTTGAGTTCTTTTTAAATTTTTGTTTCTTCAAAGTACCTCTCCACTCTGTTTTATGAGAGTGGTTTATCTTTTAAATTTTCCCATAGTGCCTTCTTTATAATGCTTTTTTTTTTTTCGTTTCCTTTCACTAAACATTCTTAAAAGAGGTTGTAAGGCAAATTCTTATTATAAGAATATTTGAGGACTCTCCAGAAACCTGTACATCTTCGGCTTCAAAAACTCCGTTATATACTGATAGATTAGTCTGTGAACTCTCTGCTCAGGATGAGCAGGATGCCTAATAGTCAGGATGCCTGTTATTCAGATACAAAATGGTTTTTTACCACCTTCTGCCATAGCCCTTTGTTCCTGAGCCTGCCCTGGGCTAACACAAAGAGGCTGCCTCTACCTTTCCCAACCTTGATACTATCCTCTGTCCTTTCTTATATGTTACCCAGGTAATGCTACTTTCTGATTCCAATGAGTCAGAGAAGTTTTTCTGAAAAGAGTTGCATCATTTTAAACTTGCTTCACGTCTTTCTCTTCTCAGTGTTCAGGTATGAGTTCTTGGTATCGAGCTCACAACAAATTTAAATGAGAAACACCAAGCATGATCTCTTCTGAAGAAGGGAAATTGAGGGACCTTTGGTAAGCATGCTTTCCTTCTGACCCCTGAGGCTCTGTTTTTCACCAGGCAGGCCTATTTGATGGTTTCTTATTTAATGCCGCTCCCATTTCCCCAGTCCCTCCCACCTGAAGTGTGTCTGCATTTTTTTTTTAAAGATTTTATTTATTTATTTGACAGAGAGAGAGAGAGACACAGCAAGAGAGGGAACACAAGCAGGGGAGCAGCAGAGGGAGAGGGAGAAGCAGGCTTCCTGCCGAGCAGGGAAGCCGATGCAGGGCTTGGTTCCAGGATCTGCTTAATGACTGAGCCACCCAGCACCCCCTGCATTCTTCATAGAAAGCAAATTCTGGTGGCTCATCATGACCTTCTAGACACGCATTCTAGATTCAGGTTGGAATTGTCGGCTGCACATTAAATTAACCTTTGTTATTCCTGAAGCACCATCCAAATACCTATGCTTAATATATGGGTACTTAAAAAAAGTTTTTAAGTTGAATAAAATTGCTTTACAGACTTAAGCAATTGTATATACAGAATCGTGAGTTTTGGGGTTTTTTTTAAAGATTTTATTTATTTATTTGACACAGAGAGAGAGAGATCACAAGTAGGCAGAGAGGCAGGCTGAGAGAGCGGGGGAAGCAGGCTCCCCACCAAGCAGAGAGCCTGATCTGGGGCTCGATCCCAGGACCCGGGACCATGACATGAGCCGAAGGCAGAGGCTTTAACCCACTGAGCCACCCAGGCACCCCTGGAATCATGAGTTCTTAATAATAATAACGAACACTGATTCATTTCTGTGTTTTAAAAATATTGTCACCCTCGGGCGCCTGGGTGGCTCAGTGGGTTAAGCCGCTGCCTTCGGCTCAGGTCATGATCTCAGCGTCCTGGGATCGAGTCCCGCATCCGGCTCTCTGCTCAGCAGAGAGCCTGCTTCCCTCTCTCTCTCTCTGCCTGCCTCTCCACCTACTTGTGATTTCTCTCTGTCAAATAAATAAATAAAATCTTTAAAAAAAAATATATATATATTGTCACCCTCAATATGGGCTACACACCATACTCAGCCCTATTGAACTTAGGGCGAACATAACATTCTGTAAGGAGCGTTGAATTCACAATCTAGTGGGTGAAACAAACACCAAACAAGTGAACAAATACAAAATAAATATTGACAACTTTTTAAAAGTTCTCTGAAAAAATAGTCTAATGAGAGAAATAAAGCAATTGAGAATAAGAGATTATCAGGAAAGCATAATTTGTCAAATAAAAATTATTTTAAAAAAAATATGAAAAGAACTAGAAGGAGACCAGTTGAAGATAGAGCCAAAAAGCACATAGCCTCTAATACAGGCAAGAGCTTGACGTGTTCCGTCATGTGACAGAGGATGATGTGACATGCAGCAAAGAAAGAAGGACAATTGGAAGAGCTAGCCCAGGCAGAGCCTTACGAGAACTGCTAAGAAGTTTGAATTATTTTGAATTTTCAACAGGAACATACGATGCCTTAAATAAACTTTTTTTGTATTCGCTATATAACAAAATACATCTGACAGTCCCTCGTATATGATGATATGCATATTTAAAAAGCAATACTCATTTTTGTCTATAAAAGTGAAAATATGTATCCAGAATTTTCAAGAGATTGTGATGTACAATTTTAAAATTTCCAAGTGAGTCTGAGTCTCTATGACTTAATATTTTAAACAACTCATTATAAATGCTCATAAATAAATAAGAAATTTCAAATATAAAACTCCAGAATATTTATCTTTACATTTATTTTTATAAAATGATTTATGTCCATGGATGTCTACTATGAAATATGCACTGAATTTTTAGTGAAATGAAATCTCCAGTTTACTAAGGAGTAGTATTTTATGAAAGAAAGCTTTTCCTTTGCTATTCTCTCACTTGTTAATTATTACTTTGTTGTAGTATATGCATAGACCTGTATATATTTTTTTAATAAATATACTAGAATTCACTTATATCATTATTCACTTTGAAGCTCACATTTAGCCAGTGAGGGCTGTTTAATCTGGTTTCTGTGTGGTTTAGCCGGATTTCCCTTAGTCCAATAGCATTTTATGACTTTCTTGGATAATTAGGTAGTCCAACTTACTTTCAAATCCCCCTGTTCCAGATCTGAAACCAGTTATTTCTACTAGAAGCACTTGTGAGTTTGCTTGTTGGTTAGTTGATTTTTTTTTTTTTTTTTTTTTTAGGGAATAGTTCTGAAATGTGGTTGTGGCTAATCAGCTTTTCTGTATTTAATAATGAGTTAACCCCAATGCCTCTAACTCCAGTTCAACATCATTCCTCCCTCCCCTTCTTTCCCTGAGGAAAATTTGTATCTCTCTTCATATAGAGTAAGAACAATTGCTCCTAAGTATATAAATATATTTACTCATTTACTTATTACTCCCATAAACAAATTTAAGTTTTGATGTATAAAATAATAACATGGTTCAAAAATCAAAACTGTGGCAAATGGTGTATTCACAAAAGTTCAATCTACTTTATTACTTTCAATTTACCTCCTGTAAGTAATTATTTTTATTAGTTTCTAAGGTTCTTATTCTTGTATAAGAGCCTTCCAAAAAAACAGCTTTACTTTTATTTATGTAAAAAGTAACATATTATATATACTGTTACACATAATTTTTAACTTATTAATATATCCGAAAAGTATTCCATCTAAGTTCACAGAGATTTTTCTTATATTTTTATAGCTGTATAGTATTCTAATGACTAGATATATTTCTTTTTTCCAATCACTAATCTATAAATGCTATTAGATTCTTTCCAGCATATTGATATCAAAATTGCATTTTTGCCTACATTTTTGTTGTTGATATTATATCATTGTTTATTTTTAAATTAGTGAATGGGCCAAAAAAGTGTTTCATAATATTTCATAATATTCTCTCAATAGAGATTGAATCATTGTTCATTTGAATTAATATGAACTTTTGCAATCTTTTCAGTCTTGTCTGGTTTAATCAAGCTTTTGGAATTTTGCCAGTGTAAAAGGTGAAAAATTCTAATTTATTAGAATTTATACTTACCTTAAAGTTCTAATTTATACTTACCTTAGTGTAAATGAAGTCAAACAGCTTTATATATAACTTAATGTATATTTTAGGGATAAGTATAGCAGTTTATTTCTTTTGTCTGTTTTTTAATACATTTTTCACTTTCAGTTCCTCTATTATTTTGATACAGTTTATTTTTACATTGAGATATAATTTATAATTATATTGAGACATGCAATGAAAAGTCCAAGTCTTACTCACAGAGTTTGGGAAACTTGACTAAGACTAATAATAATACACTGAAGTAACCATCACTTCAGTCCAGATAAAGAAAATTTTCCATGATCCGAGAAAATACTCTCATGCCGATTTCTTGTCAAGGCCAACATCTGCTCCCCAAGGCAAACTCTGGTTTGATTTTAAGTAGCATATGTTACATTTGTTTTCTTTTAAGTGATATGTTAATAAAGTCATATTGTATAACTCTTGGGTTGGGCTCAACATCATCTCTCAGAGACTTGTCCATGTTGCTGCATGAATCAGTAGTAGCTCATGTGTTTTTATTGCTGAGTGGTATTCTATAATCAGTTTATCCATTACTATGTTTGTTGTTTCTAAATTTGGGGTATTATAAATTAAAATATTATAAGCATTTTGATATAAGTATTTTTGATAATATGCTTTTATTTCTCTTTGATAATACATAAGATAGCATGTATAAGAAATTCATAAGAAAATGTTGAACAATTTTTCAAAATGGTTGTTATTTTATATACCAATGATCCACATATGAGAATTCTAATTCTTCTACAACCTTGCCAAAATTTCATGTCAATTAGTTTTAATGTTAGCTATTCTAAATAATAATGACTGTATCTTATTGTGATTTCATATTGCATTTTGTTATGATTAATAATGTTGAGAACCTTTTCATGGACTAACTGCCCATTTGAATATCTTTTTTATAAAATGTAGGTTCACATTTTCATCCATTTTTATTACATTGCTTCAGTTATTTATATTTAGTGGTTTTATTTTATTTTCTGGATACTATTCTTTTGCTTATAGCAGGCACTGCCAATATTTTCTCTAATCTCTGCCTTGTCCTTTCATTTTCTAAATGATACTTTTTTGATGTGGAAAAGTTTTTAAGTTTGTTGAAGGCCAATGTATCACTTTTATTTCTTTGTGATTAGTGTTTTTTTGTCTTAAAAATACTTTTCTACCACAAGGATTCCAAAATATGCTAAATTTTCATTGTAAATCTTTAAATTGTACCTTTTTTGATTAAGCTTATGATCAATCTTATATTAAATTTTTATATGATGAAAGGAGTCAAATTTTTCCCTCTATTTCTATACTTATTCAAAAACAACTTCTTCTAAGTTTTCTTTTCCAGTTGAATTTATTTGAAGTCTTTGAAGAAAATAAAGTGACTATATGTGTGTGGGTCTATTTCCAGCCTTTATTCTGTTCCATTGCTCAATCCCTATATTATTATGCCAATACCATACTGCTTTGATTGCTGTAGATTTTTATTTAGTCTTGAAACCATGAAATTCAAATTCTCCAACTCTTCATTTTCAGTATTGCTTTGCTTATTTTCAGTTTTTATAATATCTTGTGAATTTTACAATCAAACTGTCAGCTTCTACTCCCCCCAAAAAATGTTGCAAGGGTTTTGATTCCAGACATTTACTCTGTAGATTAATTTGGAGAAGGTTGGTATTTCAATAGCAAGTCTTCCAATTCATGACCACAATATATTTCTTTATGTATTTATTTATGTATTCTTTAATGTTTTTCTTGTAGTTTTCAATGTAGAGGTTTTGTATACTTGTTAAATTTATTCATAAAGATTGTGTTTTTGAATACACATTTAATGGTTATTTTTTAGCTTTCCATCTTCTAACTGTTTATTCCTTAAACGGTAATGTAGTTGGCACATTGACTGTGTATCACACAACTCTGATCAATACTAGTTTTACAAATGTATACATTGTTTAGAATTTTCTACTTGTAGAATTAGGTCCTCTGCAAATAAAAATGTCCCTGAGCAAGAACCACTTAAATAACATGATGCTGAAATAATATACTTTATTCTCTTAGATTTCCTAAATACCTGATCACATTCATGAAATATTCTCTTACTATTACTGACATTTTATTCCCTTCTATAAAATTATTTGTGTTTCTAGTTTTGCTTTTTGTCTGATTGCACTGGCTAGAATCTCCAGTTCAATGTTGAATAGTAAAACATCTTTGCTGTATCCTCATGTTAATTGTGATGCTTCCAATACTTTATCATAAAGTGATTTCTGTGAATATCCCACATCTATCTCTTAAAATTTAAACAGATTCATTGCTAGTTACATGAGATTGATTCTTTATTTTTTTTTTAATTTTTAATTTTTCTTTATTTAGAACAACATAAAATAGCAAATGAAAACACCATGATGAGAGAGAGTTGCAGAAAGCAAAAAGCTTTGTTTTAGTATTTGTTTTAACAACACTTTAGCACTTTTTTTCTACTTTTTGAACAAGGGACTTACATTTTCATTTTGCACTGGCCCTGTAAATTATACAGCTGGCCCTGCTTTGCTTCCTCATGCTCCACATTTTATCTACTACACCTCTTTTGCCAAGTCAACTCTTCGTTTGTTTGTTTGTTTGTTTGTTTTAATATGAACATGGGTTAAATTTTATAAAATTATTTTGGAAATGTATTTAGTTGTCACATTATAGTATCTGCTTTGCTCTACTGTTCATAATGGTCTTGGGTTCAGAATGATAGTATAGTTCCCTAGAAAGAAGAAGTTTCATACACATTTCCTGTTCTTTTTTAATGGCTTTGTTGGGGTATAATTGATAGACAAAACTGCACAGATACTTCAGTTTCCAGTTACATGTATAAGTCCTTATTGTGCTTGAACAAGTAAAAATCTGAACAAGCTGAAAAATCAACAACTCTTCTAGGATCTATAAGAGATGAGAACATAAGACAAACTTCTTTTTTTTTTTTTTTTAAGATTTTATTTTATTTATTTGAGAGAGAGAGACAGTGAGAGAGAGCATGAGCGAGGAGAAGGTCAGAGGGAGAAGCAGACTCCCCATGGAGCTGGGAGCCTGATGTGGGACTCGATCCCGGGACTCCAGGATCACGCCCTGAGCCGGAGGCAGTTGTTTTAACCAACTGCGCCACACAAACTTCTGATTCCAAGATTGGTGAGATGGACAGAGAAATACAGGAGTGACAGGCTTACCTGAGCAGAGAGTCATGAGAGAACATTACCCTGGGAACCAATACTAGAGTAGGAAAACCTGTGCTGTAATGACTGATGAGATGCTGGAATAATGGATATCCACATCCATGTAACTGAGACGCAGACTTTACCCACTTCAGGAAATGAACTCAAGGTAAATCATAGGCCTAAATATAAAATATAGAATTATAAAGCTCTTAGAAAATAACACAGGATAAAGTCTAGATAACTTTGGATATGGTGATGACTTTTTAAATACAACATCAAAGCCTCTGTCCATGAAAGAAATAATTGATAATCTGGATTTTATTAAAATTAAAAAGTCTGCTCTGTGAAAGACAGTGCCAAGAAAATGAGAAGGCAAGCAACAGACTAGGATAATTTATTTACAAAAGACACATCTGATAAAGAATTGTTATCCAAATATAAAAGAACCCTTAAAACTCAACAAGAAAGCAAACAGCCCAATTAAAAAAATATGTCAAAAATCTTAATAGACACCTCACCAAAGATATGTAGATGGTGAATAAACATAGGAAAAATGTGCTCCACATCATATGTCATCAGGGAAATGCAAATTAAAGAACAAAGAGACACTAGTATACACCTATTAAAATAGCCATTATCCAGAATACTGACCATACCAAAGCTGGTAAGGATGTGAAGCAACAGGAACTCACATTCATTAATGGTGAGAATGCAAAATAGTACAACTACTTGGGAAGACAGCTTGCCATTTCTTTCTTTTTTTTTTAATTTATTTTTTATTTTCAACATAACAGTATTCATTATTTTTGCACCACACCCAGTGCTCCATGCAATCCGTGCCCTCTATAATACCCACCACCTGGTTCCCCCAACCTCCCACCCCCCGCCCCTTCAAAACCCTCATATTGTTTTTACAAAACTAAACATACTTTTATCATAAGATCCATCATTCGTGCTCCTTGGTATTTATTTACACAAAGGAGTTGAAGACATGTCCACACAAAAACCTGCCTGTGATGTTTACAACTACTTTATTCATAATTGCCAAAACTCAGAAGCAACCAATATTCTCTTTCGAAGGTGAATAGATAAACAAAACTGTGGTAAAATTCCAGACATTGGGATATTAGTCAGTACTAAAAAGAAATGAGCCATCAACCCATGAAAAGACATGGAAGAATATGACTAAGTGAAAGAAGCCAGTCTGAAAAAGCTACATACTGTATGATTTGAACTATATAACTCTCTGGAAAACGTGAAACTATGGAGACAGCAAAAAGATCAGTGATTTTTGAGATTGAAGTGGGGGGAGAGATGAATAAGAAGAACACAGAGAATTTTTAAGGCAGTGAAAATGCTCTGCATTTTACTATAGATGGATACACGAAATACATTTGTTCAAACTCATAAAATGCCCAACACCAAGAGTAAATCCTAAACTATGGACTTTAGTTGATTATGATGTATCAGTATATCAATTGTAAAAAAGTTAGCACTTTATTGGGAGATTTTGATAATGGGGAGTGGGGGAGGCTATGTATGTGTAGGAGCAGAAGGAATATGGGAACTCTATACCCTCCCAACAGTTTTAATTTGAACCTAAAATTCCTCTAAAAATATTGTCTTTAAAAATGTATGTATTTAATATATACAACTTGATGAATTTGGTCATATGCACACACCCATAAAATTATTAGCCAATCATGGAAATAGACATCTCTATCACCTCCAACAATTTCTTATATCCCTTTTTTTTTTGTGTGTGTGTGTGTGTGTATGGTAATAATACATAACATGTTGTCTACCTTCTTAAAATTTTAAGTAAACAATATAGTATTGTTGACTCTAGACACTATGGTACAGCAGGTCTCTAGAACTAAACCAAGTTGTATAACTGAAACTTTATACCAGTTGAACAACTCTTCATTACCGCCCCCCCAAGTCATTGAAACTAACATTTTATTCTTCTATGAGTGTATTTCAGGTACCTCATACAAGTGGAATCATGCAGTATTTGTCCTCTTTAAACTGGCTTTTTACTTAGCATAATGTCCTTCAGATTCACCCATGTTGACACAGATGTCAGGATTTCCTTTTTCAAAAACCAAATAATATTTCATTCTATTTATTAACCATTTCTTTATCCATTCTTCTATTGATAGACATTTGGTTTATTTACATAACTTTACTATTGTAAATAGTACTACAGTGAACACAATTCTGATTTTCATTCTTTGGGGCATATACCAAAAGTGCAGGCAACTAAACCAAAAATGGATAAACGGGGATAAACTAGACATTTTTCCACAGCAAAGTAAACAATTAAGATAGTAAAAAGGCAACATATATAATGAAAGATAATATTTGGAAACCATCTATCTGATAAAGGTTTAATATCCAAAATACACAAGGAACTTGCACAACTCAACAGGCACAAAAACTAAAATCAAAGAATAGGCAACCCAATTTTAAAAAGGTCAAAGAATAAGTATTTCTCCAAAGAAGATATCCAAGTGGTTAACAAATATTGAAAAGGTGTTAAATATCGATAATTATTAGGGAAATGCAAATCAAAACCGGAGCAACATATCACTTCACACCAGTTAGTATGGTTATTATCAAAACAAAACAAAACAAAAACAGGGTTGCTAAGATGTGAAGAAACTGGGAACCCTTATATAATGCTGTTGAGGATGTAAAATGGTGCAAATGGTAGGAAAAAAGGTATGCTTAAGTATACTTATTTTTAAGAAGAATACAGGACAAGGAATAGAACAGTATGCCCAGAGACATAGGATGTTTCATTAAGTTTTTCTTGCAAAATTAACTCAGTTGGTTTTTAGGAAACTATTTACGCCAGATCCAAGGTAAATGGTAACCTGAGGACCATCCTAGAGTAATCGCATAGCTTTATTGTCAGGATTGTTTATTGTGTGATGTGTAACAGGTTTTGAGATCATATAGCTGCATCAGAAAATAAGATATAGTGCTATATCTTGAGAGGATTATGTGACTGCTAGTCATATGTACTGATTAGTGAAATAAAAAGGTGAAGAGACAGAGAATGGTGGATTTCTTGAGCCATATACATCCAATTACTTCATCTCTCATGACCATACATGACCATACATGACCCACATATGACATGAGTGGAGCATGAAAAATTGCCTGGAACCATGATACTTTTGCTCTGTTCTTACTTTGCAAATTGCTCTGCTTTCTTTTTAGGCAGAATTGAATATTTATATATCATATCTTACAACATATATTTCCTTGGACCTTTTTTTCTATATAACCTACACACACACACACACACACACACAGAGAGAGAGAGAGACAGAGAGAGACAGAGAGAGTTTGGTAGTACTGTTCTTAAGATTTTTATCCAGCCCAGGGTGCCTGGGTGGCTCGGTGGGTTAAAGCCTCTGCCTTCAGCTTGGGTCATGATCCCGGGGTCCTGGGATCGAGCCCCGCATCGGGCTCTCTGCTCAGCGGGGAGCCTTCTTCCTCCTCTCTCTGCCTGCCTGTGATCTCTCTCTGTCAAATAAAGAAATAAAATCTTAAAAAAAAAAAAAAAAAGATTTTTATCCAGCCCAACACACTGAGGAATATGATAAATGCTCACGAATGCACTGACCATACTATAGAGTGTGCATTTAATTCTGATCTGACTCCTAGGGCATAAAAAAGTCCTCCCAGCCTTTTTCACATCACAGTACACACAGAAAAAGATAATAAAACTATGATACATAGAAGTGATGAGAAGGCTAAGTAAGGTTGGTGCTGTCTGAACCCTCCTGTGTTTCAAGAGTTTGATCATCAACCTGATTACTGCTAGTAGAGTTAAACTGGTGGTAATTACATTTTGTATATTTATTATTTTTACTTTAACCTTATAATGCTGAAATAAATTTTACATAATGGTTATATATTTTTTCATATTATTTTTTTAATAATGTATAATTATTTTGCATTGATATCTCTATTTTGAGCATCTATATCCACAAGATTGACCACTAGTTTTATTTATTTGTTCGTTGGTTGGTCAGTCAGTTTGTTATTGGTACTCTCTTTGTTTTATGGAAATTTATGTAAGGAGTATATCATCCTTCTAAACTGTGCTGGAGAGGTGTCCACATTTTTGTTTTAGTTTTTTTCTATAGAATGTTTTATAAAAAATGAAAATGATCTTTTTCTTGAATGCTTGCTAAAATCTTCAAGACTGCCTTGGCACTGTCTCTCTTTATAGGTAGAAAATTTACAACCTTTTTATATCGACTGCAGTTATTGATCTCTTGAGATACTATGCTTGTTTCTGAGCCAGTTTTAAAAATGTATATTTTTCCCAGAAAATTGACCATTTTGTCTATGTTGTCAAATTTATTGCCATAAAGTTGAACACAGTATTCACTTATTATTTTATCTCTCTTGCTTAAATCTTTAGTTACATGGTTTTTTTGTTCCCAATCTCGTTTGTGTGTGCTTTTCCCTTTTTTTCTTTTCTTTCCTTTTCTTTTGTATTCTAATCACACTTACGATAGATTTGCTGATTCAATAGTGTTTGTAAAGAATAGGAATTTTTAATTAATAGACTATATAATGGTTTTTCTGGTTCATTCATTCTGGCTTTATCTATAGCTATTACTCTCTTCTAATTATTTTGTACTTTTTATTTAAAAAGATAAACATTTAACACTATATATTTTCCTATGAGTATTCTCTTGGTTCTTGCCAAGTGTTTTCAAATATGTTTGGTTCTTCATTCTTATAATATTGCTTGCTTTTAGACAATTGGTTCTTCTTGGACCCATGCTTACCTTTATATTGTTAATTTCTTATGTTAAGTGAGTTCTCTCTCTATTCACTATAGTCTTTGTATATAAAGGGATATGGTGCTGCCAGATTTCACATGAATGATTCAGTTGGGGGGCAAATTTCAATTGCTGCTGTTTAAAATGAGCCAGTGTCACCTCTGGGACAAGAATCAAATTCTCCCTCCTGAGTGTCAGTGGTCATCTTGAACATTGCTCTTTCTCTCTGGTGCATTATTTCCCGCTACTTATTGCTCCCAACTTTCATTTTATCTCCTTATGATCTTTCAAATGAAGGACCTATTTCCTTTTTTTTTCTTAACATTTTATTTATTTGAGAGAGGGAGGGAGAGAGAGAGCACAAGCAGGATGAGGGGCAGAGGGAGAAGCGGACTTCTCACTGACCAGGGAGCCTGATGTGGGGTTTGACCCGAGACTCTGGGATCATAACCTGAGCCAAAGGCAGATGCTTATCCAACAGAGCCACCCAGGATCCCCATGAAGGATCCATTTCTTATTTTACATTGTAATTATGCATTGTAAATAGATTGATAGATTGGTTGGTCAATAGCTGTATGTGGATGTATATACAGACATGGTGCAGGTCTAGGTGTATGCATGAATGCTTATGCATACATGCGTATTTTATTTTAATCAGCTATTCAAATACCTATATTATAGAAAGAATGATAAATTTTGAGAAATGAGGGGATTAAGATACATATAACACATTTAATTTGTTTTTTATATTCTTAATCTGTTGAGAAATAGAGATAGTATATGGTAGTCAAAATATCAAATTTTAGGAGTTGTGAATTATGTAATTACAATGCAGAAGCACTATGATTGTATCACTGAATTTAACAGTATTATTCCCCCACCCAAAACCAAATAGGACTAGGAAAACACTGTCCCTTCTTCACAGACAAGAGAATATCTAGAGAGGCAAAATGGCTAACGTGCTCTCTGGAGGTAGGCAGACCTGAAGAAAGTACCATGCAGATAATATATTCCACCTACTAATGGGAAAGATGTGTGAGCGGAGAAAGGGCAAGACTGTCTTAATACTGGATATTACTTTACCTGAATATTTGAGAAACTGAGAAGAAATATTTTCCTCTCTCCTTTCAATGAATCATAGATTCAAAGCAGCTAAGAGCTAATAGAGTGGGGAAAAAACATCTAAGTCATTGTTAGCAGTAGATGGTAGAATTACAAGAATCATCTCATGAGTTTTATCAACATGCATCTCTAATGGTCTTGATTCAGAACTTCTGATTCAAGAAAACCTATTGATGAGTTTAATAAGAATAGCTAGCTTTGGTTCATTGTTTAGGAAGCTAATGCTCATTAGTTGGAAATGACTTATTAAAGCTGTTTAGCAATATGTAGTTAAATGAGGATTAGAATATAAAAGCCTCACTCTTATCATTATCTCTCACTGCCCAGACAAATAATTATTTTAAAGCTAATTTGTAACTTTTTTTAAAGATTTATTTATTTATTTATTTGACAGAGGGAGATCACAAGTAGGGAGAGAGGGGGGAAGCAGGCTCCCTGCCGAGCAGAGAGCATGATGCATAGCTCGATCTCAGGACCCTGAGATCATGACCTGAGCCGAAGGCAGAGGCTTTAACCCACTGAGCCACCCAGGTGCCCCTAATTTGTAACTTTTTATAGCAACAGATGGTAACTACACTTAGCATGGAGGGAATTTTGTACTTTGTGTAAGTGTTCGATCACTGTGAAATTAATATGATATTCTATGTCAACTATATTCTAATTAAAAATAAAGTAAAAGAATAATAATAGGATCTATCCGACAGCTATCTGAGGATTAAATGAGATAACATTGTACATAAAGTATGGTCCTGATACCCTTAGTAACTGTCAGGTATTTCACTTGAAAAATATAGGACAATTTATTTTAGTGATAATCTAAGCCTAAAAAATGTCCTTGTTTGGATTACTGAAACAATTACGAAAAAGAATAGGAAGGAAGAAGGAAAATGGAGACCTCATATGGTGCTGTATGGAAAAATGATAAAGATAACAAAAAGGAGATGAAACAAAAGGAAACTAACTCCAAGGTCCCAGCCCAAGTTTGGAGAAGACAGTGGCTAACCAAAAATTATTTGGTAGTCATAGTATGACATTCAATTTGATACCAAACTAAATAAGTGCCTGTCAAATCTTGCATCTGTTCAGTTGTTGAATTGTTGTGTAAAAACAATTAAATGAGCAGAATGAGACATAGAAAAAAAATAAATAACCAAGGAAACATAAAGTTTCAAGGAGTAGATTTTTTTTCCCTCACCCTAGCACATACCCTCCCCAATGTCCCTCACCCAACCACCCTATCCTTCCCACCCACTCCCCTCCAACAACCCTCAGTTTGTTTCCTGAGATTTGGAGTTTCTTATGGTGTGTCTCCCTCTCTGGTTTCATCTTGTTTCATTTTCCCCTCCCTTCCCCTAAGATCCTCTAAGGAGTAGATTTTTAATAGATAAGCACGAAAGTGATGATGGAAGATTAGAACTGAAAATTCCATGGTCTTTTTTTTTAAGGAATTTCTTGGTAAAATCTGCTAGAACAGGTCTTATATCAGAAGGCTGCGAGGGACTGAGAAGAGCCTGTATGTAAAACAAGGGGATAGCACCCTCTCCCTGTCTTTTACACATGAATAGCACATGACACTCATCTGCTGTGGTACTCATGAATAGCAGATGACATACTTTGAGTTATTTTCTTTTTAGTGGCAATACATTTTCTTGAGTTGCGTATGTTTTCTTTATAATGAAACGTTGTCTTTACTGATAGCATTTGTTTTGTAAGGTAATCTCCTATGAGTGGCATCAGACAGTAACCTAGCCTGTTCTGGAGTTGATCTGATAATCGCTTGCTTGGCTTGGATGTAGCCAGAAGAGCTAGTACTTTCTTTTTCTCCCTCTCTTTCTCTCTTTCTTTTTTCTTTCTTTCTTTCTCCCTCCCTCCCTTCCTTTCTTCCTTCCTTCCTTCCTTTCTTTTCTCATAGACAGCATTTTTACCAAAAAGACACTTCTCATAAATAATCTGATTAATACTGTTTGGTTGTCCCTTCTAGGAATGATTTGTGACAGTTGGTGTGATAATGAATTTTCATCAAGAAAATTTTAGGTGAAATAAGGAAGCTATAGTGTAGTAAATTTCACAAATTATTAATGTAAGGACCTATTTAGCAAGAGGCTTTCATTAAAGTTAAACTGTCCCTGCTCCCCTTACCCCAGCAGATTTACTTAAAAACAAGTCCAGGAAACCAGCTCCAGGTAACAAAGTCCAGATACAAGGGTAGATCAGGCCAGGTGGAGACATCCGATCAGTGGGGGGTTGCATACTGTCTCCCTAGCTACCCTGCCCTTTGGGAGCCTTTTTGGCGCCAATCCTAAACAAGGTGTAATAGGCTCGTTCAAATGTCTACTAGGGTAAATTGTAACTCAATTGGTCACCTAGCATCACTGTGGAGTTTCCTGTGTGTTTTACAATCTCATTGGCCACCTGTGCGTGGCCAGGCCCGACCGTATGGCCTTTGCCCTTAAAAACTAGTCTGTGGGGCGCCTGGGTGGCTAAGTGGGTTAAGCCGCTGCCTTCAGCTCAGGTATGATCTCAGAGTCCTGGGATCGAGTCCCGCATCGGGCTCTCTGCTCAACAGGGAGCCTGCTTCCCTCTCTCTCTCTGCCTGCCTCTCTGTCTACTTGTGATTTCTCTCTGTCAAATAAATAAATAAAATCTTAAAAAAAAAAACAAAAACAAAAACAAAAAAAAAACTAG
The DNA here is from genome assembly GCF_020171115.1 of Neogale vison. Classification (NCBI taxonomy): domain Eukaryota; kingdom Metazoa; phylum Chordata; class Mammalia; order Carnivora; family Mustelidae; genus Neogale; species Neogale vison. Next base: position 34,722,534 of record NC_058102.1, on the reverse strand, counting down.
TCTGTGAAACAGAGAGGGGTTGCTCTCTCTTGCAAGAGGTACATCCCCGAACGTTCGGTTAGATTCCTGATGCTTGGCGCGAAATAAAGCTTTGCTTGACCTTCACTTTATATCAGTCTCGCTCCGTTAATCATGAACCCATTATTGGGGCATAACAATTAAAATATAGGATTTAACTAAAAAACTGCTTTGTGCTATTAAAAGATATGTGTATTGTCAGTTTTGCACTCTACCCAGATCCCCTTAGATATCTTTTTACAGTTTGTGTATTTTTCAGAGAAGGGACCCTCAGGCTACTAGAGTATACTTTCCTGACATTTTCAGAAAGCCAGACAGTGCCTGAGAATTGTTTTCTGCCTGGAGCTGCCTGTAACCAATGACTAACAGGCATGTGACAGCTGTTAAGAAAGTCCTGGCTCCTTTGCCTTAGGTCAGTTAAACTGAGAGGTGAAACTTACACTTCACTGTTCCCCTATGGGATCAGGCCCATGTTACCTTCTGCATGACTTACCTTGAGGTCTCATCCTTGTTTGGCAACCTTCTGTTTTCTACTCTGTTGCCTACGTTTCCTTATTGGCTTTCCCTCAAAACATGTCCTCAATGTATGACTTATAAATTTATCCTCAACTCAGGAGTCTCTTTCTGGGGAGACAGCCTAAGAAAATGCTTCATGAGATTTTTGGGTACTAGTGTATAAAGCATGTTATAATGAATGAATTACCCCCAAGGAACTAGGTATCCAATTGAAATATCTTCAGATGATTAAAGAATTTATCAGCATGATAATATCTATTTAAAATATTTATTGAGCACCTGTATGTATAAGTTACTATTTATGGAATCACCAAAGCAAATGTCATATTACAAAGTAAGAAGCAAGACTATGGAGGAGGATTTTCTTTTTCTTTTTCTTTTTTTTTTTTTTAAGATTTTATTTATTTATTTGACAGAGAGATCACAAGTAGGCAGAGAGACAGGCAAAAAGAGAGAGAGGAGGAAGCAGGCTCCCCGCCGAGCAGAGAGCCCGATGCGGGACTCAATCCCAGGACCCTGAGATCATGACCTGAGCCGAAGGCAGCAGCTTAACCCACTGAGCCGCCCAGGCGCCCCTGGAGGAGGATTTTCAAAGGATGAGTTATTAAAGATTTTAATTGCTTTTTTGCTTTTCCATATTCACTCACATTTCTGAAGTCTAACGGTATCTGGAGTTAGAGGCTAAAATGGGATTTACCAACAAATCTTTGGTCTCCTCTGAGTGCCACTTCCCCACCAGAGGAGGAGAGTGTGAAGTTTTAAGAAAACTCAGTGAGTTTGATTAATGCCCTGTGAAGAGTACACTGTCATTGGACTCAAATAGAGATATCTAAAGGGAAAGCGATGAAATGACTAGCAGCTTTGACACACAAGTGATAGAAAAGTAGCTGCTTTGGGTGGCCCACCTTCCCAGAGCTTGTTGGGATAAAGCATCTGTTCTTACCAATGACCAGATGTGTGCCAAGCTATGTGAGAGTTAGCATGGTTTTGTCTTGGACATCATCCAAGAAAACTGCCGTGAGGTGTAAAAAGATCTCAGCGAAGAGACATTCGAGATACCACTACAAAGTTTAAAGCTGAACAAAGGCAAAATGGCTGAAATGTGTAGAGATACCTTTTTAAGGTAGCTTTAGATAACTAACAGACAGCCTCTAAGTGATAGGCAACATCCATAAAATTTTCCAAAGTGAAAATTCAATTAAAATACTTTCAAGTCCCTGAAGCTAATGCTATATGAGTGCAAGACTAAGTTGAGTTATAACGTTCCTCTTGCTGCTACATTTTCTCCTCTTTATAGCAAAACCTTGTGAAGATCAGAAACGTTATCATGATAGGAAACGGCAGATCACCCACTTTTTATGGCTCTAGAGGCACCATTCCCATTAAACAAAATGTGCGTGCTGTTTCAGAACGTATACAGCATATCAGTTCATGGATAAGAGAAAAAGAAGTGTTGGCTGAGAAAAGAGAAAAATGAACTAATCATCTTTCCCAATAAACTTGAATACTAAAAGAGCCAGGGAATAATGTATAGCCTAAGTTAAGAATGAAATTTTGACAAACACACAGGGCTACACAATCAAATGATGGTAAACTGAGACTGTGCATTATTTTTTGGAATGATCAGAATTTTTTGTTATCTAAATGCCACCATAAAATTCATGTGTTTTAGTTGGCAACTTCCAAGATGGTCCTAAATGATCTTGTCTACATGTATTCATGCCCTTATATAATCTTCTCCCTCATATTGTGAACTATATCTACTAAGGAGTAGAAATATGGCAGAAGTAAGGTGCATCACTACTGAGATTAGGCTCCCAAAGACTGTAAGATCTGTTATACGGGCATTGTTTATCTGACCTCGTGCAGGTTCATTCTAATCAAGCCAGCTACCATGCTAAGAGCCGTTGTATGAAGAGGCCCATGGAGCTGGAAAGTGAGAGAAGTCTATTGTCAACAGCTTGTGAGATATTCAGGCCTTTTTTTTCAACAGCTTGTAAGGAAATAAATCCTGTCAACAATGAGTAGAATACGCTTGAAGATTGATCCATACCCATCAGGTCTACAGAGAATATATTACTGGTTAGCCCCATGATTGCAGCTTCGTGTCAGACCCAGAGTCTGACGGCCCAGCTAAGCCATGTCTGGATTCTTGACTCATAGAAATGGCGAGATAATAAACATTGTTATTTTGAGCCACTAAGTTCTGGGACAGCGTGTTACAAAGCAATAGATAAGTAAACATGAACCCTGCCTTCAATTTCATCTACGGACCTCAGAGGATATAAGTTTAGCATCTAAGTGTAAGAACAGTAGGAGGCAAAGATAAAAAAAATTGTGTCTTCTCCTAATACTCCAGAGGACCTGTTTTCATATATGTAACCATTAAAAAATCTACATAAGACATATTACCTGATTTTCAACAGTTTACAATCTCACAATGGAGATCTGCAGCAAGGCAAGATGTCCTAAGGAAAAATTTAAAACATAGGTACTGGAGAATCCAAGGCCCTATTTGTAGAATTCATAAAATCCTAGAAGACCATAAGTTCTTTTCCCTATCTCTAGCTCAAATATCCGACTAACAATGAGTTATCTCCAGTTAATGATCATCTCATTACCCTAAGTTGTTCTCTTTCTTTCCCACATACTTTCACATATAAAAATTCACATGTGTACACACACACACACACACACACACCACCTCCAGAAGGTATTTAAGTGTAGAAGACTATATTGAAGATTAGAATAGTGATGGGAAGAACAGAAGGTATACTGATGTTCAAACAACATGCATTGATACAAACAGAACTTTAGAAGCAAAAATTACAATTATTATTTCCCTTCAACTCAAAATATTTATAAGCTGCTTCATTTTATATAGTACACGATTCCATATAATCTCAGTATTTAGTTACCAGGTAGTGCCCTTCCCTTTATAATTCTCTGTCCCTTCTTTCTTAAGAACAAAATATATTCCTCTAATTAATTATCTACATTGTACACTTGGTTTCTCTCTTCAGTTTCTGAGGCCCTTAGCTAATACTCATATTCTAAAGGTCAATCCCTTTATCCTAGACACCTATTAAAATATTGTATTACAAAAGCATGACAATTTTTAATTAAAATCAGTTCTGTTTCAAGCTGCTACTTTTCAACCGGTTAATGGAGGTTGACAGTAATCTAATTTAGATTGATGCTATGGACACTGAGGTGTGCTCCCCATATATCCTCCTCTTTTTAAGACAGAAGCATCCATTTCCTCCTAGCTGATTAGGCTGTGACAACTGAAATTGACAACTGAATTCTCTATGCTGAAGAGAGTTACCTTGTCCAATTATGAGAGATTCCTTTTGAGAGGTAGTCTACTCTCATGACTGGCCAGTGTTGGAGTATAGTCTCATCTCCTTGCCACAAAATTTTTTCTTTACGTAAGTCTGTTCCTACACTATCCCTGTATATTAATCATTCCTAACTTTCTGTACACACACTCTGTGTGTAGAAATTGTGTGTTGATCGCAGTTAATGAATCTTTACCTTTGAGTTTTATTACTAGGGAACCTAACCTGCAGATATTGACTGGGTAGAATAGCAGACTTGAGGAGGATGTTAATGAGATAGATTTCAGATATATTGGATTCTGTGTTCTATTAGATGGCTAGTGTAAATTGCTTGCTGGTAGCAAAGAGAATAAATAGAAGACTAAACAAAGTTGAATATATAGATGTTGGAGTAATCAATACACTGATATATTTGAAATCACAGGAGTTAACTAGTTTCTTTTTATTGAAAAAAAAAAAATCTACAAAGCAATGAACAAAACTTGTCTTTTGGTTCCAGGACAGCCAAATTTTTTTTTCCCCCTCTGGAATTTTCCCCCAAGTTCACTTCTTACTTCTCACCTGCTAATAAAATAGTCTAATTGCTCATAAGTTAAATAACTAATCCATTCAAATAATAAACTTAATTCTGATAATGTACCATAGAATGTCTAAGATATATTGTAATGAAAGCAGAGAAATGTTTCACCTAATAATTAGGAGGTAGACAATCAATGATGTGATAGAATAATAATCCAGGCAAGGATTCTGATGGGTGAATTTGTTTGGTGCACTTAGCATCATAAATAAGACCAGTGTAGCTGGAAAGTAGTAAATGAAGCAGGAGGATATACAGAGATGAGTTAAAAGAGTTGAACATGTGTTATAAATTATAGGGCTTTTAGATCATGCTTTGAATTTGTTTTCCTATTTAATAATAGCAGGAAGAAACTGGAGATTTTATGCACCACATAAATTAATGCATTAATTATTAAAACTTACTGAGCACCTACTCTGTGTTCGTTTATATCTCTTATTACTGGGGTTCCAAAGGTGAACAAAACAGATTACCTACTTGTATCTACATGCTCATGATATAAGAAATTGACAATAGAGAAATAAAGAAGAATAATAGAGTAGAAAAGTAACAGTACATGAATAAACAGGTAAATATTTGTGTAACAAAATACCAGGTAGTGATAAAACTCATACAAAAGATAAAGCATCAAAATATATAGAACGGCAAAGGGTATTAATTTAAAATGTGTAATCAGGGAAGACTTTTTCAGCACACACCTGAATAAAGTACAAGAAAGGATACAAAAGTAATTGCATTTGTTGTTACAATCATATTTAAACTTTAGAATATTGTATTAGCTGTAAAAAATTTGGGGATTCACAAGCGAATAGATGACTTTTAGAACATTGCTCTTGGATAAGTTCACCTTAAAAAAGAATGTAAAAAGGAAAGAGATAAAAGCAGAAGTAGGCAGAGTTAAACAAGAGTCTTTCTGTTGAGAAGAAAGAAGAGAGTCCCACTGAAATAGAGTAAAGTGAGAAGATATAGAGTGGTGAAAAGCATAAGTCTGAGAAAATGAGAAAGTTCTGAGAAATTCTTCTGGGAATGAAAAAAAAGATGTGATAGTTTGGGGTGGGGTCAAAGGAGTTTTTTGATGATCCTGTTGTACATTCTGTGTGCTGGTGAAATACGTTGATCATGTTGAATTTGGTGATGCGGCAGAGCAGAAATAATTTTAAGAGCACAGTTCTTAATAATGGAGGAGAGAGTGTGAGCCAAGGCAGAAATGGAGAAATTGGCAATGAACAGGAAGAGAACTCTTTCCTCTGTAACAAGAGAGAGACTCCAAATTGAAAATAAGATTATTTATGGTGACCTCAAAATTAACAAATACAAATTGAACACACTGAATTTCCCCAATTTTTTCTTTATGTGTTTCCTAACTCAGTCACTAGAACAAACTAAATGTCCAAGACAGAGGGGGGGAAAAATGGACAATCTTCAAATCCCTTTCCCCATCACTAAATTCCAACATAACCATCTAAATTATCTCTCAGCCCTCACACTTCAGTGAGAGTGAGACATACTGGAGGGATCAAGATGAAGCCCTTCAGTGCAGTCTCTGCCCCAGGAGGGTATCTTTCCTAAGGATCATGGTTGCTTTTTGTATCTGCTATGTTCCGTTCTTTAATGTTCTCTTTATTACTTACCAGTCAATCTCTCATTAATCCAATACCCTATTTTAGTTATTAATTCTTTAGTATCAGTTTTTCCTGTTCAAATTATATGCAGATGCTCTCTCCCAATTTTAATTTGACCAGTATCTCTCCATCAGTTCACATAAGAAGGGAAACTGAAATTCAAAACCAGATCTATTAAAAACAGATAGTAATATTTATGAAACTGCACCACAACATTTTATACCTTACTTGAACAATGAACTCAAGTCTTTATGAAATTATCTTAGTGAGCAGAACTTTTGAAAAGAAGACGTTGATTACTCATGTAGATCTGTATTACCAGGCAGTTTGGTTATAAGTAGAAAAATCATTCATTAAGTAGATATTGAGAAAGCCCTTGCCATACTCAATGTATTGTTGTTAGGCTCTTGAACTAGAGAAATAAATTAGACTAATGAAATCTATAATTTCACTACTTTTGAAAAAGAAAGTGTCATAAGTTTTACTACTGATGTTTTGGGTGTTTCAGCATTGTTTTATAGAGGAAACCTATATATGCTTTGTGTTCTTATGATTATAAACACTCACATGCAAACTTTGTGCATTTCTGTAGACTATTATCATTGACTATTATACTTTACTCATCATATTCTGTGTTACACCTCCTAAGTTTATATTTTTATAATAATAAGAGAAATAAAAATCAAGTGAAGATAGTTTTATGTTACTGTTTTACTGGAACTTAAACAATCTTATGTTACAGAATGTAAAAAGATTTGACTTTTTCTTAAAGAGAATGAAAACAGAGTACACATAATGATTTTTCTCTTCACTCAAAGTACCATTCAAAATATATGATTTTGGGGTGCCTGGGTGACTCAGTCAGTTAAGCATTTGCCTTCAGCTCAGGTCATGATCTCAGGGTTTTGAGATCCAGCCCTTCATAGGGCTCCCTGCTCACTGGGGAGTCTCCTCTCCCTCTGTCCATTCCCCCAACTTCTGCTACCTCTCTCTCTCAAATAAAGAAAATATTAAAAGAAGTGTATGATTTCACACTAAGTCACTATTTTATAAGTTACACCTCTTACAAATGAAAATTCCTGATGGTTTAATATCCCCAATGGGTGCTTCTATCCCTTCCCATTTCCTTTTTGAAAAAGATTATTGTAACAGAGGATTCTTTCTGCTCAGAAGTAATGGCAATTTGAAATATATTTTCATAAAAATTTCCTATTTTTATGGAAATTATAAAGAACTTTTTTCTTTATTCTACTCACATCCAGCATCATACTTTTTTCCAGGTGGAAATAAGGTATTTCTTGATCTCATACATCAAAATCTTGACTTTGTGTGTGCATTTGAGATGTTAACTCATTAACCATCAAACACATAATTAAAACTTACTATTCTTTAATGAGATAGGTGTCTTGTAAATTAGACAACTACAGAAGGCACACATATTAAAGATCAAGTATTACTTTAAAAATAGTCATTGAGGGACGCCTGGGTGGCTCAGTTGGTTAAGCAGCTGCCTTCGGCTCAGGTCATGATCCCAGCGTCCTGGGATCGAGTCCCACATTGGCCTCCTTGCCCCGCAGGGAGTCTGCCTCTCCCTCTGACTCTGCCTGCCACTCTGTCTGCCTGTGCTCGCTCGCTCTCTCTCTCTCTCTCTGACAAATAAATAAATAAAATCTTTTAAAAAAAATTTTAAAAAAAATAAAAATAAAAATAGTCATTGATGTGTTTACTTAACATTCAGCATCTCCATCATTTCGTATTTAAAAATGTAAATATGTCAAAAAGATGTAAATATATCACCAGAAATGTGTTTCTAATCATAGCCTCCTGATGCTTTTTAAAGAGTCACGGGAAAATATACACAGCGTGGTGATAAAAAAGAATCCGCTACAAAATAGACAAAATATTGGAATCTAGGATCTAGAATCTAGAAATGCCTCCCTTCTCAAATATCATTACCTTTACACCTTATTAATTTCTAAATCCCTTTTTTTTTTAAATCCCTTTTTTATAATTTCAAAACCTTTCAAGACAATTTCAAAAAGAAATTAATATACTCTCAAACTTAGGAAGGATTCTTATATTTGTGCCACAAAATTAATCTGAAAAATATATAAAGTATATAATATTAAAATAATAATATATCTATAATATTAATATGGTAATATTATATAATGCAAATATATATAAATATATAAAAATTATTTTTTCTCTTTTTAGACTTTTTATTTACATTCCATAAAAATACATAATTTTTAAATGAAGTATTAAAATCTTTTTAAAAATTCTTAAAAACAACAACAACAAAATAAACATGGATGTGAGGTAGCTCAGTTCGTTAAACCGCTGCCTTTGGCTAAGGTCATGATTTCAGGGGTCTTGGGATTGAGTCCTGCATCAGGCTCCTTGCTCAGCTGGGAACCTGCTTCTCTCTCCGCCTCTGCCTGCTGCTCTGCCCCTTTATGCTCTTTCTCTCTCTCTCTCTCTGACAAATAAATAGGTAAATAAATAAAATCTTAAAAAAAAAAAAACTGCCCAAGCCTTAACTGTTCATTTGAAAAGCTTATAAACTGCAGTAAGTTGACACAATTCAGAGTTATGCTAATAATTTGTTAGACATATATACTCTGAGGAAATATAGGCATAGTTGAACTTTCTTTATATGTAAATCAAAATTTCCAAGTTCCTTGGTAGTGAAATATTGGATGTAGATTGTAATACAGTAAATCTGGTTTAATATAACATGTTTATAGCTGGAATACCTACATTCTAAACAAACAAAACATCTAATATGTTAGATGTTTCAAACATGCAGCATATTTAATTGTATGGGTACTTCATTTTTCAATCAGAGAAAATTTAATCTTTACATTATTAAGGGTTCCTTATGTGCCAAGAAAAAAAGAAGTGTTCTCTGTCTTCACTCAGTTTTTGTGAATGTGTGACAGGGACGCTCCAAATCTCCAAGTCACTAGAAATGGAAGAGTAATCAACTCCACCCTATTTTTGGCTTTTGTCCTCAAACTATACTGTGAGTTATTAATATCCCCTCTACAACAGACCACAAAACTGAAAATAGTAGAAGTAGTAAGTTACAAAGTCACCAATACAGCCCATGCCTGTCTGTAGAAATAGACAATTTGAGGACAACAATTTACTATACTTATTAATAGAAAAAAGATAATAATGTCAGCTTTGCAGTTTTATCCTATAGTACCATTTGTTTAGGATATAGTTAGTTAATGAAAATGATGTTATACAAGCTTTATATTTATTCATTCATTGTCACGTCTGTGTTGAACACTGATTAACTTAGATCTCATATAAATGAGATTCCTTTTTTTCATTAAGAAAGAATCAGTTTTAAACATTTATTTTTTCTAAGAAAGAAAGGGAGTAAGGTGTTCAAATTAAAATCAATAAGAGCATGATTTGAAGGAGATACTATTCTCCACAGTTACATCAGGCAGAAACTATTATAAAGAAATTTGCTTGTAACTGATAAATCAGCATATATATCTAAAACTAAAATCATAATTATAATCAAAGGACATACAAAGTTTTATAATTTTATCGGAAAATATTTCATTAAATTATTATTTTTATTATACATTTTTATTTGAATGATGATTTGCATTCAGTTTTTGAAGTGCATATGTGAAAATTAAAAGAAATCTGTGGTTAGGCTAAAAGATCAGCTCCCATTCTTCTATACCAAGTTCTTCATTCTTAAACTTTTCTTGTTGAAATCAATCTTTTTCTTACTATAAAAGTTTACTCCTTTCTTCAAGAGGTTATCTGCTTATATCATATGGAAGAAGCTGCACAATTATCTAACATACTTTTCTTATTTCTTCAATAAAATATTGTCAGAATTCATTGAGTAAAACTACCAAGAGACCACTATTTAATGTTCCCTTTAATTCAGATAATAGTAGAATTTTATTGAACATTTAACCATGGAAATAATATCTACTAGTAACATGTTTATAGCTGGAAAAGTCATTTCCCCCTCACATATCTTTTCACTGATAGCCACATTTGGATTTTTGGTAGCATGAGTCTCATAGTCACCCATGATGAATCATTTGAATTACACTTTTTTCTCATTTTCCACATCTGCTGAAACTTATATTCTACATTCATCATTTACTTTCCATCCCACAACCATTGCTTGTCCTTCCATAACTCAGGCACAGACATTCACTTAGTGCAACCGGGTGACTCAGCACACTGTTAGGTGCTGGATGTCACTATGCAGGTATATTCCTAGTCCCTGTGGATCTTGTAAAAAAGTATCTCTTGCGTCTTTTAGAAGTTTTGCTACCTGTACTTGACCATGTTCTATCATAAATCTGTTGACTTCCCTTTACGTATTTTTTTTAAGATTTTATTTATTTATTTATTTATTTGACAGAGAGAGAGAGAGGCAGGCAGAGAGAGAGAGAGAGAGGGAAGCAGGCTCCGTGTTGAGCAGAGAGCCTGATGTAGGTAGGACTCGATCCCAGGACCCTGAGATCATGACCTGAGCCGAAGGCAGCGGCTTAACCCACTGAGCCACCCAGGCGCCCCCTCCTTTACGTATTTTTTAAATACAAAAGAAACATGATCAGATTGCATGCCTATCAAATGGCGGAGTTCATGATCTTGTTTTGTTTTGGGTTTCACTAACTGTGCACTTAGGTAAGATTGAAGTCCTTCTCAGAAGTACTCATGGAAGCAGAGTAATACAAAATGCAGTTTCTAAAGTATCTTGTATCTGATACGATTATCTCCTTTCCTCACTGAGTCTCAGGCACATGAAAAGTAGACCAGGTGACTTTCTTCAGCCCTGACCATATTTTGCAATCCAGGCTTTTCCTGACTCTTACCTTCGTACTGGACTTTATTGTTAAATTGTACATTTTCCAGGATGCAATGTGGTATCATCAAAGGCTTGATATTTCCTGCTCTATTAATTTGTAGGAGTTGCACTCTCTGAAAAGATATAAAAGTGGTGTTGGGGAGTCAAGAGTAAAAAACAGTAACTGCAAACATATGTTTACTTTAGAAAGGTAGTAGCAAGAAAGAGAAAAGAGATGGTTTCCAAGTTTTCTGTTTGATACAAACTCTGTTTCTTGGAACTGGGGCAAATGGTAGGAAAGAGTTCATGGCCGCATGTTCTTCCAGTCATGCAGAGCTTGCAGTTGTTTAATGAGGTGATGAAAAGTTCTACCATTGATGGTTTTTATAAATGTAATTCACATTTAGTTGATATTTATCCCAATTTCTGGCATTTGTTTTTCTACTAGTCTCAGACTTAGTACTTTTAATAAGTTTTCACGTGTTTCCTGTTTTGGGAATAGTTTAAAGGAAAGTAGGAAGAAGTTGACTCCATTGTCATCCAAAAGTTACCCCGAATTTTTTTTATTGTAGTGCAAATATTGAACAGGTTTATTTTGCTTTTCTTTTGAAGATTCCATTAAGTAGTTGATTTATTCATCATGCCATCTGTTTTTTTCCCCTTTTAGTTTTAGGACACCAAAGGAGGAACATGTTTTGAAACTTTAGTTTAATAAAGAGAGAGAGAAACAAAAAGAGAGAAAAAGCAGATGAACTTACTCATGAACATGTACAGCAGCCAGCTGTGTTTGCTTTCTTTTGTATCTTTAAACATCAGTTTAATATTACTTTCTTTCTTTTTTTTTTTTTTCCATTAATGCTGCCATAGATTGCCAACAAGGCATTTTTGGACCACTTTCAAAGCATTATAAGAAAATATACCCACATAGCAAACATTTTTTCTTTTCCCTTCATTCTAGTTATTCCACTTGTGATTGATGCATTACAACAAAAATGCATACTTCAAATAAAATATAATTTATTTTTTAAAATTTGACCAAAATAGGTTTCCTTCTATAACATAAAAAAACTAATTTTTTATAATGGTAACTAGAATATCTAAGAATAATTACTTTTGTAATATGTAATATTATTTTAACTATTTTTAGAAATACTTTATTTAGTATAATGCATCACATTTGTATTTTAAGAATATTATAAAAACAAAAAAATTATAAAAATTTATTAAAAATAAAATAATAAGAATGTCTATCTGTTAAGGTCTAATATAGAAGTAAAATACATTAAAAAAAATAAGGAAATATCTCATGATTGCTTGCCAGAATAATTCTGATTAAGTGATAAGCATCATGTCCTCAAGGGAAAGAGTAAAGAAATCAGCTCTAACAAAACTGTATTCTGGGTATCATCAAATAAACAAGAAATGCAAGTAGGCTTAAATTATTAAGCTAAATAAGAAGTCTTTTTTTTTTTTAAAGTGCAGAATGGTGTCATTTTACATAATTTCTAAAACTTTTTATTTTAGCTTTTAATTTAATATATAACCCACTAGACAATTTCTGGCCTAAAAACATTGTGGCAAAAACAATCTGAAAGAAATTTAAGAAACATTTTAACACATGAATTTTAATATAGTTGAATAAATATTCATTTTAAAATGTAATCATAATCCTTAAACATTTTATAACATTTATGAAAAATATATTCATTGCAGAAAATTTAGAACATATTAATAAGAAAAAATTATTTTCTTCACGAAACTTAAGGAAAATAAGTAGCACATGGTAATTATTTTTCTAATTTAATTTTCTGTTAATAAATGTATTACATATTATGCTCTGAATAAGTTTCCTTGAATGACTAAATAAATGAATAACTAGAAATATCCAGACTAGTTGTCAGAGGCTATCAAGATTCATTTCATCTATATTCTTCATATACTCTTTAAAGATTTTATTTTTTAGAAAGTGCATGTACACACACACACCTGTCTGTGCAAGTGAAGGAGGGGCAGAGGGAGTCCAGAAAGAGGAAGAGAATCTCAAGCAGACTCTCTGCTGGGCATGGAGCGCAGTTTGGGGCTCCATCCCATCCCTGTGAGCTCATGATCTGAGACCAAAAGTCAACTGTTTACCTGACTGAGCCATCCAGGCACACTAGTATTCTTCATATTTTAATTTTCATCCTCTTTTATACCAGTATATTTGGACAGTAATCACTGAAGAAGGATAAAGATGGAAAAGGAAGACAAGAAGTAGAAAAATAAGACAAAAAAGAAGGAGATGAGGCAGAGAAGACAATGTCAGTTAGTACATACAAAGAAACATTTTATGTGTAGATACCAACACAATGAGATAAGTATTTTATTTTTATTTCCCTTTTCCCAGTGAGGAAGTCAAGACACAAAAAGTAAAATATCTTGTCCAAGTTAACATAACTATTAAATGTTAGAAGCAGAACTTGATTTGAAGATTCTGGTTCAGGGGCTCCTGGGTGGCTCAGTTTGCTAAGCACCTGCCTTCGGTTCAGGTCATGACCTCAGGGTCCTGGGATAGAGACTCACATTGATCCCTCCCTCCTCTGTCTGCTTCTCCCTCTGTTTGTGCTCTCTCTCTCTCTTTCTCTAGCTCTGTGTCAAATAAATGAATAAAATATCAAAAAAAAAAAAAAAAGAAAGAAAAAAGTCTAGTTCAAAATCCATGCTTTTAATTGACATTTATTCTGATAGAAATCATTACAACAGGTGTACACAATGAAGATGAAGAAAATAGAATAAAATATATTTGCTTTTAATTCTTTACTGTTTATTAGGAGAAAAGATGAGTTCAGAGGTTGTGTTCCACAAAGTCCAGATGGTTGTAACTTTCTATCTCTTTGCTTCATACTGCAAACCTCACTCATATTCTCCAAATTTCCCCAAGGTCAAGCTGGGTGTTTTAACCTTCACATCTACATTTTAGGCAATCAGAAAGAAAGGACACAAGCTATACCTTAAAGGAATTATCTTGAATTCATGCACATCCTTTCCCCTACAACTTCAATAGCCAGTTTATACTCAATTAGTCCTAGGTAGGTGCAAAGGAAATTGGAGGTTATTTTATGTTAGTAAATGTTATCTTATTCTGAATCAAAGGAAAAACAAGTATTAGGTTAGAGTTAACAGTCATTGCAATAGAAAGATACATAGATATTATCACAACTAATACACACTTTTTCTTTAAGTTTATAGTCTATATGGCTAGTAAATGTTAGAGCTAGGGTTTGAGTTTAGCAACCTAAGTCAAGGCAATATGGCATTACGAAGAGATAATAATTTTAAAAAAATGTTGATTGAACTGATTTAGATTTGGACAACCTTGGAACAAGACTATAACGAGTAGTCATCTAAAGTACTAAAAGAAACTAAAATAATTAAGACAAGTATAAAATCAATATTGACTTTTAGCTTTAGGTAAAATATTACCTAAGATAAAGATGTCTAATTTTTCACTGGATAGGAAATTATACATATCAAGCCCATTACAGAATTTGTTGAGAACTCATAAAATATATTGCTTTATTAAATATGAGGACGATCCCACTAATAAATAATTAGAAATCATCCTAGCTATAAATAAATTATACTTCAGGTATGATTTCAAATTGGGTAAAAAGAAAAAGATTTAATATTAAAAAGTTACATGCTTAATTTTTTTTAAATTAAAAGCTTATAGGAGATTTATCCCAATACTTTCTTTTGGCATATGACATAATCTTATTGGAATTAAAACTTAATGAAAAGTAAATATCATGTATTATTGTATCTAGTGATCTATAAATATCAATACAACTAAAGAATTTACATTTAAGAGAAATTATCTGAGGAAACTAATTTATAAATCCAAATGAAGAAAAGAAATTATATACTTCATGTATATAAGCACTTTTTAAGATGTTCATCCTAGTTTAGATATAAAAATCTTCTATCATACTTAAACACAAGAAAAGCAATAGGCTTCTGTTCTTAAGCATTATAGTAACTTTCTATGCCCAATGAATCTACTCATATTCATTAAGATAAAATAAAGCATTCTGGGGCTAAGCAAATAGAAAGGAGGATACAAATATAAGGATCAGTATAGGAGGAAGGAAGAAAAGTTTCACCCCAAAGTTCAAATGAATAATAAAGATAAATCTCAGGTACTCAGAGATTATTTGAATTCTTCCCTGGAATTCCCTAGAGTTTGGTACTTTATAACTAAAAAAAAAAAAAAAAAGTAGTCAACCCACACTTCAAATTCTTCATCAAAGGAAGTAACTTAAAATATAATTTCAGGGGCGCCTGGGTGGCTCAGTGGGTTAAAGCCTCTGCCTTCGGCTCAGGTCATGAACCCAGGGTCCTGGGATGGAGCCCCGCGTGGGGCTCTCTGCTCTGTGGGGAGCCTGCTAACTCCTCTCTCTCTCTCTCTCTCTCTGCCTGCCTCTCTGCCAACTTGTGATCTCTGTCTGTCAAATAAATAAAATCTTTAAAAAAAAATAAAATAATTTCAGAAAAGTCAAAGCTTCTCTCTCTTTGGGAGAGAAGATATTCCTCTAATCACATCTCCTGCCTTGGGGACCCCATGGCTGACTCAGCTCCTCTACATCCACCATCACATCTGTGCCAAGGTCACCAGTCCACAGCTTTCTCCCAGTAAATCACTAAGTGGGGCAGAATATTGGTGCTGATCCATTTCTATGGGAAGTAGGACTCTTCTGACAGGTGCTTTTGACTCATGGATTCACCATTAGCCTGGCCAAAATTTTCTCAAAACGATGCTGTCATCTGAGACTTCCTCCTCAATCCTTTCTCCTTCCCACTTTCCTTCAGGCCAGATCTGCATTGTGGTCTGAAGTTTCCTCTACTTTCTTTCCTTTATTCTTCAGAGTCATTTTCCTTAATAAATCTCTAGCATGTCTGATCCTGTCTGAGCATCTGTTTCTTGGGGAAGCAGAATTAATGCAGTTTGTATAGGAAGTTACATCAGAGAGGGAATCCTGGAGTCAAGATGTAGAAAATCTTAGAGTAGTATGTAAATTCTTGGGATAACTTTTATTGTTCATGTTTATAAATCACATCATTAGAAAAGAGTTGATCTCCCAAGGTCTTTAAAGGTAAGAATAACATGAATATAGCACAATTTTGTATTTTTTATTTAATGCTATTTTGGTTAACTTAATAATCTTATTTAATGTGGCATAGAATTACTTATATGGGAGCATATGCTCTCAGATAATATAAAGCTTTGGAGGTATTTTTTTTCCATGTAAAATTTCTCTGACAACTGCAAATCTAAGTTCTTGAAAGCAGTCAGTGAAAATAAAATAAACAAAATTGTTGAACAAATTAACATGTAAGACATTGATGAGACCCTTTAGATATTTACATAACAGATGATTATGCTCTACAAGTAGATTTTTTTCTCATATAATCCAAAAAATTAAATCAATCTCTATGAAAATCTTAGCTCACTTTCTATCATTGCATCTTTATTGTTTTGCACTTCAAGTGATAGTTTTATTAGACTAACACACAAACATGAAACTGTTTATAGCTCCCCTAGCACAGACTATTAAAAAAAATTAAATTGGATTAAAATACCCACATGTGAGATGCATTGAGATCAAGTAGTTTAAGAAATTTGGAATTAATTATAAGAAAGACAAGTCTTGTAGTCTAAATACACTTTTACGTGATTTTCAATTATCATAATCTAGTTAATATGAAATTCTTCTTCATTGCTGAATGTAAGTAGCTTTCTGTGCTAGGAATAAAAGCAAATTAAGAGCCAGTTAAAAGTTACCTCTTCCCCACTGTATACAAATTACTGTCCATCTGATTTGAATTACTTATAAAACAAGCATTAGAAACCATGATGTTATGAGTTGAAAAAGTGTATCAACTAGTCCAGTGAGAAGACAGTATTAAATAAGCAAATTCCATCACCAGAAGAGTATACTGCAGTCCTGCATTGCCCATGTCAAAAATTTATATCCACCTGAAACCTCAGAATGTCAACCTATTTGAAATACACCTGACAGATATAATTAGTTAAGATGAGATCACAGGGGATTAGAGTGGGACCGACGTCCAATGTTTGGTGTCTTCGGAAGAAAGTGGAGAGGTTCAGACACAAACACATAGAGAAGAAGGCTCTTTGTCAACAGAGGAATATTGAATTGATGCAACTGCAAGGTAAGGGTTAAGGGCAACAACCATAAGCGAGGAAGAGGCAGGGAAGGATTCTTTTCTAGAGCCTCTAGAGAAATAATGACTGCTAACACCTTGATTTTCGATCTCTAGCTTCTATAACTGTAAAGGAATATATTGCTGTAGTTTCAAACCAAGCAATTTGTGGTAATTTGTTACGGCAGCATTAGGAAATTAATATAGATACCTTCCTACACTAAAAAATTATTTCAGATACCAGCAAATATATCTCCCCTACACTGTACATACACTAATTTACCTATTTACAAGAGGATGGGTTATTTAAAAATATAGGACATTTTTCATAATCTGTCACCAATATACAAAAGAAACATTTTTCTGATGACACCACAACAGCATTATCTTTAGATGGAGCACACACATCTGAAACACTTTAATCTGTCATCAACAGTCAAAGTAAAATGTTTACTCATGATGAAACAGCATTATCTATCTGTTAAACACACACAGAGACACAAATACAGACACACATAACACACTTACTTACATTAACAATTTCCATATTAAATGTAATTGAAGCAAAAAAGAAAAGTTGATTAAATCAACACACAGGACATAGTGTAAGTAGCCACTTATTCTAGTGGAAGAAAATATGATTACATTTTGTTAAAAGAAAATTAATAGGCTTTTTTGAGAGAGGTTTTAAGTTTACATTTTTATTAACTGAAGTCCACAGTATGCACTAGAACGCATTCTTTCTGTTGTAGAGTTCTTCAGGTTTGGACAAATGCATAGTATCATACGTTTACCACTACAGGAACACAAAGAATAGCTTCACTGCCCCTAAAGTCGCCCAGACTGTATTCATTCATCCTGCCCTTTCTCCCTGCAAACGTCCAGAAACCACTGATATTTTCACTATTACTATAATTTGACATTTTCAGAATGCCATATAGTTAGAATCATACAATAGACAGCCTTTTCAAATTGGCGTTTTCATTCAGCCACACACATGGGAAATTATTTCATGTCTTTTTGTGGCTTGATAACTCATTTCTTATTATCACTGAATAATATTCCATTGTGTGGATGTACAACAGTTTGTTTATCTCTTCCTCTATCAAAGCACATCTTGGTTGCTTCCAATTTGAAGCAATTATGAATAATGCTGCTATAAACATCCATGTGCAGGGTTTTGTGTTAGACGTAAGTTTTCACCCATTTGTGTAAATACCTAAAAGCACAATTGCTGGATCATATGGTAAGCCTATGTACAGCTAACATAGCTATGTTTAGCCTACATTTAGTAAGAAACTGCCAAAATCCCTTCCAAATTGTCTTACTATTTGCATTTTCACCAAAAGTGAATGAAAGTGCCTATCTGCACATCTTCATCAGCATCTGATGTTGTCTGCATTTTGGGTTTTACCCATTCTAATAGATGTGTGGTATTTCATTGTTATTTTAATTTGCAGTTCTTTCATGATATATGATCTTGATTTTTTTCATATGTTTACAAACTGTGGATCTTCTTCAGTGAGATTTTTGTTTGTATCTTTTTGTCCATTTTTTAAATCAGTTTATTTATTTTCTTATTGTTGAATTTGAAAGAAGAGCGTGATGAGCTTCATTCTGGGAGTGCTGTAAAAACAAAGAAAATCTGAAAATTGGAAGCAACTGCCATTGTCAAGTAAAGGGCTGTGGGTAGGCTTTGCTGGCAGGAACAAGCCATAAGGAAGGAGTTTTTCTTTTCCTCTAATCACTCTCTAGAGCCCTCTATTGGCAGTGCTTAACAGGAAACAAGCTGGTAATAAAAGAGATGGTGTTTCCTTTGTTAAGCCCAGGTGAAGTAAACTCAGCGAAAGTGCAAAAAGGTTTTAATGATGTGATTGCCTATAAGCTATCATATTAGATTTCAAAATACTTCACAATTATTTTTAGTGTTAAAAAAAGGATTCTCAGGAAGGAAGTCGAAAAACAAAATAACCACAGTAAAAAAGGGAACAATTTGTTTTTCTGAAAGTGTTTTAACCTTAAAATTTCTTCCTATTGAAGGACCTATGATGGTTCAGTGTATTTCTTGGACTGTTAGTTATTATGTTAGCAAGTGCTTAAAAATTATTATTTAAGTAAGCTAATTTTACAGTTTGACCTAAACTTACATTTAAGTAGTGCATAAATTTTAATTTGGCCAAACTGCACATAGAATCCCATATACTATAAAAAGCTTCTGAGTTTTAAGGTATATTTTCTTTCTATGTTTATGGAAGTCAAATTTCTCTATTTGGATATACCTTGTGGTGTTTAGTTATTTACAAGTGCTGTGTGCTGTTTACCTTTTTAAATGGTATACAGAACCCATTTGTTTCAACGCAGAGATGTTAAAAATGTGTATGACATTTGTATTCCCATAGTCTCCATACAATTATTATTAAAGTTTAAAATTAGATTTTTTTCGTATTAACACAAAGAAACTATATAAATATAAAACACAGCATTTATGAACATTGCACAAGAATTTTATATTTCCCTGTATATGTCTAAATAGAGAGTGGCTTAAAATTATTCAAGTTTATTCTGTTTTTTAAACCTACAATATTTCTACAGTTCAATTTTTACAATAATGTTTAGAGTGATTTTTTAAATTTACTGTTTGCAGAACGGTACCAAATTTTTATTGTTGTTGTTTTAAAAAAGAGCCAATAGAAATCAACTTATAAGTTCTGTGTGTGTGTGTCAGTGTGTATCTGTGTGTGGTCTGTGCGTGTGTATTTTCTTTTATTCCTAGACTGTGTGTGTGTTTTTTTTAAAGATTTTATTTATTTATTTATTTGACAGACAGAGATCACAAGTAGGCAGAGAGGCAGGCAGAGAGAGAGGGGGTAGAAAGCAGGCTTCCTGCTGAGCAGAGAGCCCGATGCAGGGCTCGATCTCAGGACCCTGGTATCATGACCTGAGCTGAAGGCAGAGGCTTTAACCCACGAGCCACCCAGGCGCCCCCTAGACTGTGTTTTGTTGGTGGTTTTTCTCCCCCAGGAATGAATATGATATTTTATCAAGTATTTATAAATATATCATATATTGAAATAATCTTTAATGTATGTTAATATAATAAATGTTATGTAAGGGTAAAATATTTGGTGAAATTATCCCATGTAAAATTTAATAATGGGAGATGTACCAAATATACTTGGTACCAAATGTAGAAGATGTACCGAATATAAAAGATGTACCAAATATACTTCTACATAATAGAAGATGTACCAAATATACTAGGCAATATGATTCCTTGGGAAAATGTTGAAAGTTTGGATCATTGCTGCATATATGCTACCAGAAGAATTGGACAAACTTCAAGTAGATTTAGAGGTAATGTAGAAAGCCCGGAATGTTGGATGGAAAACTAAAATGGTCTCTTGTTTCCCATCTCCCCAATCAGTAACAGATTCTCAAATTAAGATACAGACTGAGACACAGACAAAAATCAAGAACAAGGGAGGCACTTTGATAAGATCTCTGAAAGAACTAAGGTGACATTTAGTAGATCTTATTATTTGGGCCAAAGGACTTATAAAAAGCATTAAGAACATGGTTTTACTGAAGAAATATATGTCTAAATTACTTGCAGTTAAATCTACAGGAAAATGGATGCCTCTAAAATAATTATGGGTATAGATTTATACAGAAAGAATTGACTGGAACCAAATACATGAAAAGTCCATGAAGTTGTTTTTTGTTTTTTTTTTTAATTAACATATAATGTATTATTTGCTTCAGGGGTACAGGTCTGGGAATCATCAGTCTTACGCAATTTACAGCACTCACCATAGCACATACCTTTCCCAATGTTCATAACCAGCCATCCTTTCCTTTCCTCCCCGACCCCCCAGCAACCCTCAGTTTGTTTCCTGAGATTAAAAGTCTCTATGGTTTGTCTCCCTCCCTGGTCCCATCTTGTTTCATTTTTCCCCTCCCTACCCCCCATGACCTCCATCCTGCCTCTCTAATTCCTCATATCAGAGAGATTATATGATAATTGTCTTTCTCTGATTGGCTTATTTCACTTAGCATAATACTTTCTAGTTCCAACCACATCGCTGCAAATGGCAAGAATCCAGGTTTTTTGATGGTTGCATAGTATTCCATTGTATGTTTGTATGTATGTATACACACACATACACACACACACACACATCCTCTCTCTCTCTCTCTTTCTCTCTCTCTCTCTCTCTGTGTGTGTGTGTGTGTGTGTGTGTGTATATATATATATATATATATATATATATATTCACATCCTCTATATCCATTTGTCTGTTGATGGACATCTAGTTTCTTCCCATAGTTTGGCTATTGTGGACATTGCAGCCATAAACATTCAGGTGCACGTGCCCCTTCAGATCACTGCATTTTTTTCTTTAGGGTAAATATCCAGTAGTGAGATTTCTGGGTCATAGGGTAAATCTATTTTCAACTTTATGTGGAACCTCCATACTGTTTTCCAGAGTGGCTGCACCAGCTTGCATTCCCACCAACAGTATAGGAGGGTTCCTCTTTCTCTGCATCGTTGCTAATACCCGTCATTTCCTGACTTGTTAATTTTAGCCATTCTGACTGGTGTGAGGTGGTATCTCACTGTGGGTTTGATTTGTATTTCCCTGATGCCGAGTGATGTTGAGCACTTTTTCATGTGTCTGTTGGCCATTTGGATGTCTTCTTAGTAGAAATGTTTGTTCATGTCTTCTGCCCATTTCTTGATTGTATTATTTGTTCTTTGGGTGTTGGTTTGATAAGTTCTTTATAGATTTTGGATACTAGCCCTTTATCTGAGATGCCATTTGTGAATATCTTCTCCCATTCTGTCAGTTGTCTTTTGGTTTTGTTGACTGTTCCCTTTGCTGTGCAAGAACTTTCAATCTTGATGAAGTCCCAGTAGTTCATTTTTGCCCTTGCTTCCCTTGCCTTTGGTGATACTTTTGGGAAAAAGTTGCTGCAGCTGAGGTCGAAAAGGTTGCTGCCTCTGTCCTCAAGGATTTTGATGGATTCCTGTCTCACATTGAGGTCTTTCATCCATTTTGAGTCTATTTTTATGTGTGATTTAAGGAAATGTCCAGTTTCATTCTTCTGCGTGTGGCTGTCCAATTTTCCCAACACAATTTGTTGAAGAGACTGTCTTTTTTCCACTGGACATTTTTTCCTGCTTTTTCAAAGATTACTTGACCATAGAGTTGAGGGTCCATTTCTGGGCTCTTTGTTCCGTTCCATTGATCTATGTGACTCTTTTTGTGCCAGTACCATACTGTCTTGATGATTACAGCTTTGCAATAGACCTTGAAGTATGGAATTATGATGTGGCCAACTTTGGTTTTCTTTTTCAACATTCCTCTGGCCATTCAGGGTCTTTTCTGGCTTCATATAAATTTTAAGATTATTTATTCCATTTTTTTGAAAAAAAAAATTGATGGTATTTTGATAGGGATTGCATTAAATGTGTGGATTGCTTTCAGTAGCATACACATTTTCACAATATTTGTTCTTCCAACCCATGGTACATTTTTCCATTTCTTTGTGTCTTCCTCAATTTCTTTCATGAGTACTTTATAGTTTTCTGAGTAAAGATTCTTTGCCTCTTTGGTAGGGTTTATTACTAATCCCATGAAGTTTTTGAGAGAAACACATTTTTTTAAAGTGCAGCAAACCTTGACTTAGCTCAAGAAAAGAGAACTCCTTTGGGTTCTCAACTCTCTGTAGGCATAAAGAAGGATGGGAAATCTGTTCATCTCAAAAAACGTGTTTTGTAATTCTCTCTAGAAATGGCCAAAGAAGGTGATGGAAAAAGAAGGATGGCCTTAGGACAGATCTAAGAGCCTTGGCAAATATTAGAATAGTGAAATAGCCCCAGGAAGCAGAGTCAGAGCCTAATCATGTATTTTTTATCCCACAGATAAGGGATCTGACATCATTTATCCAGCAAGATTTCAAAATGGTTGGAGAGGAATAGATAAGAAAGTGACTGCCATGTGTATCGAATTATTTAAATACAAGTTTTTACTGAGGGTATCATTTCTCTGTTCTACCATTTTATGTTGGAGAGATGTTTTCTTTTTATTTCATAAACCTTTGAATCGTGAAGAACTAATGCAAAGTTGATATTGACTAATGCAAAGTTGATATTGATATAGATCACAAGATCTTGGACTTAAAACCTGATATTGTAATCAGATTAGGATTCTCGGGATGAGTGTGGATATGTTTTGGATGTAGTAAATTTGTGAGTAACTGCAAGTACACTGCATTAGTGGTATTATTGGCTAACATTCTTTATTCCTCCCTATTTTCATGCCCTTTGATATATAAGTTCATAAACTTAGTTCATAGGCTAAGTGTACTTTTCCCTTTGACTTTGGAATTGACTTTGGTCAATTGCATATGGACAGATGTGATAGTATGCTAGCTCTGAGCCTAAGCCTTAATAGTCTAAAGCATTTACTGCTTGTCCACTTGTGTTCTGCTAACACTACTAAGAAGCATGTCTCAGCTTACCCACAGATCCATTATAATAAAGAGCTGTTGCTTTGAATCATTGAGTTTTGAGTGTTTATTACACAGCATCATAATGCAATAGCTAGCTAATACAGGTATGAACTTAAAAGTGAATCAAATGATGAGGTAGTTCCATTAGAAGTTTTATGAGAACTTCGTAAATTGTTTTCAAGGTATTGCAGCAATTAATACTCAACAGTAGTTTTTAAAAGATTTTATTTGAGAGAGAGAGAGAGAACAAGTGGGGAAAGGAGAGAAACAGATTCCCCACTGAGTAGAGACCAATACGGGGCTTGATTCCAGGACCCCAAAATCATAACCTGAGCTGAAGGCAGACACTTAACTGACTGAGTCACCCAAGCACTCAGGCATGAACTGAGAAATTCATGTCTCTCACGTCTTTACCAACAACATATAGTGTTAATTTTTTTTAACCAATCTAGTGAGTGATTAATTATGTTTTATTGAAAAATAAATTTTTAGAGTTCTAGTGATTTTTAGCACCTACTGTGGATTCACTATTCATAGCTATACATTTTCTTTTTACAGTTTGTCTTTTTTATTGGTACTTAGGAGGTTTTTTGTATTTTTTTATATAATCAAATTTATATTCCTTTATTGGCAATGTGAGTTCTAAATATTTTCCTAAATATGAAGATTTTGTTGTTATGTGCTTAATTAATCTTTTTGCATCTGGAAGTATATAATTGTAGTGTAGCAAATTTATTATTTTTGATTTTGGTCTTTTAAAAAATTTTAGTGTACCACCATGTCCAGAAGTATTTCTGTAATATCCCAAGATATTTTTTTGTGATCTTGCTTACAAATACATTTATTTGTTATGGGTTGAATCATGTCCCCTTAATAGGTATGTTGGAGCCTTAACTCCTATGTGATCTAATTTGGAAAGAGGGTTGTAACAGATGGAGTTAGTTAAGTTGAAATGAGATCATACTGAAATAGGGTAGACTCTTAAACCAGTAATGACTAATGAACTATAAGAGGGAAATTTGGACACAGAAACAGAGATAAGACAAGGAGAATGACGTTTGTTGATGAGCCATGAGCTGAGGTATGTCAAGGCTTGAGAGCCACAGAAACTAGGAAAAGATGAGGAAGAATTTTGCCCAAAATTTCAGATAGAGTCTGGTCTTGTTGACTTCTTGATTTTGGATTTCTAGCCTTCAGAACAGACAGAATAAATTTCTGTGTAAGCCACTCAGTTACGGTAATTTGTTTCAGAAGCCCTGGAGACTGATATAGATTTTGGTACTGGAAAGTAGGCTGCTATTGTAATTAATACCTAGAAATATGGAAATGGCTGTGAAATTGAATAATAGGTAGAGCATGGAAGAATTTTGAGGTATGTGAGAAAAAAAGCATAGATGGCTTCAAAGATGTTATTGGTAGAAATGAAGACATTTAAAGGTGATTCAGGTAAGGACTCAGGAAAAAAAAAAATTGAGGAGAGCTACAGAGAAAACTTCTGTTGTCTTACAGAAACATATATCATCATGAACAGAATGTTACCAGAAATGTGAATGAATGTTAAAGGTGCTTCCAATGAGGTCTCAGATGGAAATGAGAAACATGTTTTTGGAAACAGCAGGAAAGGTAATCTTTATCATAAAGTGACAGAACTTGGCTGAATTACATTCTACTTTTTTTGTGGGAAGTAGAATTTATAAGTGATGAACTTGAATATTTAGCTAGAGAAATGTTCAAGCAAAGTGTGGAAGGTACATCCAGTTCTCTCTGCAGTTTTTAGTACAATTCAAGGGGAAAGGGATAAATTGAGGAATGAACTTTTAAGCGAAAGGAATCAGCACTTAGCGATTTGGAAAATTCTCAGCCGATGGTATGAAAAGCACCAGAAGCAAAAGAAGTGAGGTGTGTAACTCATGAATCCAATCAACCATCTCAGCAGAAGCCAGAAATAGAACTGGAATTGCTCGGGAAAGATTTGTGGAGGACTCTCTTTTTTGATGGCTTTGATCCTTCCGAATCACATGAAAGGCCAAGGAGCATTTTGAGAATCTTATACCAATAGAAACAATGCCAGTATGAGCTGAAAGGGAGAGAGATAAAAGGAAATGTAGGACTAGGGACTCTGAGGGCAGAGCCAGGTGTCCAGAGGCGGGTAGGGCTACTGCTATCACCATTGGCCAGAGGGCTCAGCCCCTGGGGAAGGGAAGGGCCCTCACTCAGTTTTCCTGCCTAGAACTGGTGGTGCAAGGTTGTCCTAGTGGGCCCAAATGACAAAATACAAAACCACAGAAGATTATCCTTAGGCTTTGAAATCTAGTGAAATTGTTCTACTGGATTTTGGACTTGTTTTGGACATGTGACATTTTTATTCTTCCCAATTTCTTTCATTTGAAATGTGGTCATTTATCATATGCTTTCCCACCATTGTATTTTTCAAATTAATAACTTACGTAGTCAGAGGCTCACAGATAGAGAGGAATTTTGACCTGGGTGAGTGATATCTCAAGTTTCACATGTAATTAATTTAAATGATTTAATAATGAGATTAGAGACTTTAAATTGAAGACATTTACCTGAGATTTTGGACAGAGTTGATGCTGGAATGCTTAAGACTTTAGGGGATATTGGGTTTGTGTGGATGTATTTTGCACATGGGAGGGACATGAAATTAAGGGGGAGCAACTATTCAACTATTACACGTTGAATTATGTTCCTCAAAAAGACATGTTGAAGTCCTTACTCCTGATGACCTTAGAATGTGATCTGATTTAGAAATAGACCTACTGTAGATGTAATCAGTTAAGATGAAGCCATACTAGAGTAGGGTAGCTTCTGAAGCAACACGACTAGTGTCCTTAAAATAAGAGAGAGAATTTTAGACACAGAGACAAAAACCGACAAGGAGAATGACAGGGGCAGAGATTAGAGTGGTGTGGTTGCTTACAAAGGAATGCCAAAGATGCTACTCAGAGCCTCAAAGGAGTATGGCCCTATTACCATCTTGATTTTGGAGTTCTAGACGCCAGAACTGTGAGAGAATAAATTTCCTAATTGATGGCACTTGGTTACAGCAGCCCCAGGAGACTAATACAACATTTAATTTATCAAAGTATATTTTAAGTTATGGTGTGAGGTAGAAATCTAAGTTTATTATTCTTTTTATGTGAATAGCTATTTTTTTTTCCAGCAATGTACTTAAATTGCATCTCTCTCTCTCATTCACACACACACATATACACACTTCTCACTCTATAGGGAATCCTATAAAAACAACTCATATTTGTGTTTTGTTTTTATTTAAATTCATTAGTTAGCATACAGTATATCTTTAACTTATTTGCTTACTTTATGTATTTACCAGTAATTTTATAATGAGTATAATTTTATAATGAATCTTAATATCTTGTGTCTCCTCCACCTACTTCAATTTTTATATTTTGAATGTTTCATTTTTTTAAGCATCTAATTTTTTATATGACTTTTGGCTCAGTTATGTATCATGGTACAAAACTGGAATCTCATTTAAACTGTAGATTATATTGGGGAAAATGAACATTTTGCTATATTTAGTCTTTCTATCCATAAGCCAGGTGTATGAATTCATATATATGGAAAGCTCTTTCTTTCTATATGTATTTCCTTTGTTTCTGTTATCCAGGAAAAAGTTTAATGAATTTCTTCAGTGAATCTTAGTTATTCTTTGAAGGATTTATTCATAGGCACTATGTAGTTTTTCTTATTATTATATTTTGTTTATTCTTGTCTGAGCTCAGACACACACTGGTTTTTGTTTTTGTTTTTTAAACAAATTGTGATATACTGTGTGACTAGACAGAAGACATTTATTTCTCACAGTTCTGGAGGCTGGAAATGCAAGATCAGTGTGTGAGCATGGTCAGTGCACTATTTCTGGTTTATAAGAAAGGATAACTTCTCTTTAAATCTTCACATGGCAGAAAGTGAGCGAGCTAGTTCTCTGGAGTCTTTCTAAAAGGTCACTTATCCCATTCAAGAGAGCTCCACTGTCATGACCCAACTACCTCCAAAGACCCTACCTCCAAATAGGGTTTCAACATAAGAATTCTGGAGTCACAAACAGTAAACATTACAGTAATCAGAATCGCTCAGAATATATCTTTTATTATTTTTGCAGGGATCTTTATGGCTTTAGCCCTGTTATTGCTTGTTAAAGTATATATTATTATCACTTTGCCAGGTATCTTTTGGTTACTAAGTACCCAGTAAAACTTTTTAAAATTTCTTCTAACTTTTTAGTCTAATTACTTTTTATTTGTCTCTTTCAGACTAAGTGCTAGCTGTATATTTTTTTATCATCCAATGTTGGACTCTATGCCTTTTGCAAACTGATAAGTTTACATTTATGATGATTGCTGAGAGATTTGGAATCTATCATCTTCTTTTGTCTCTGACTGAATTTAAAGTTTTCTCTCACCTTAATTTCTCTTCATTGATTTGAAAGTTATAAATTATGTGTCCTATTTTTAAGTGGTTACTTGCAACCTTTAAATCAATACTTGACTTACCAAAGTATAAATTTATTATTTGTATTACCTGGAGCCATGAAATACAGTGCAAATATTTTATTTTTTAAAGATTTTTTAATTATTTGAGAGAGAGAAAGAGTGCCAGCAGGCAGAAGGAGAGAGAGAGGGAAGCAGATGGAGAAAGAGAGGTGGCAGAGGTAAAGGGGAAAGCAGACTCCCTGCTGAGCAAGGATTTCCAACATGGGGCTTGATCCTAGGACTATAGGATCATGACTTGAGCCTAAGGCAGATGCTTAACTGACACTGCCACAGAAGTGCCCTCAGATAGTTCTTTTTGATTTGCCTGTCTTTGTCTCTGCTTTGTGCGTTTTTACTTTCAGCCTTCCATGAATAGATTGAGTTGCATTTCCCTTTCTCAAGATGTATTTGTTTCTTTAATCTGGAACTCAAGTCTTTCAACAATTCTGGAGAATTCTTCAAGTATTTTCTGTGGCCCACACCATTCTTCCTGGTCTTACATTATAGAAATTCTATTAAAATTATATTAAACTAAAACTTTCTGCTCTCCTTTTCTCCTAACCTCTCCTTCACATTGTTTTTTAATTTCTCATATTTTTTCTGTGCTTAGTTTTGAGCAGTTTCTTCAGGTTTATTGTTCAGTTATATATTTCATATACAATGTATATATAATATACATGCTTATATATAAATGTAAATAATTTAAATATAGATAAATTCATATATGTGGGAAAGCTAAAAATCAACATTTTTTTGTTGATTGCTTTTATAAGTACTTTATGACAAATTCATCAGGGAACCCCCAAAGCATCCATGAAAATATCCCATTAGAGAAGACCACTTAAGGGGCAAAAGTGTGCCAACAAAAGAAGTCAAGGACTCCATTAAAAACTGTCTATTTCTTTACCTTTCCAGCCTCTCCTCACCTCTATTCCCTGTAGAAGCCCAAACTCCTTTTCCCCACTACCCCCACCATTCCCACGCAACATAGTCTTCAAGTCTGCAGTAGGGTTGAGATTAAAGAGAGGATTTTTACCACAAACTGAGTCCAGATATTTATTGCTGTCTTAGACTGGAATTCTGATTTTTAATTTTGAGACTGTGCTTGTGTCATATTTTTCATTAACTAAGTGGGAGCAAAAAGCAGCTGAACTGCCTTAGTTCTCAGCCATAGTCAGAGCCAGAGCACAAAATTTCAATCGCAGCACACATGTGAGGCTCACTTAAGATACTGGTTACTTACATTGAGATATTGCCATTAAAAAGACAGTGCCTAAATTTTTCAGTAGATTTTATGCAATCTATTTTAGAATATTCTAGTTAAGAGATCTAGATCCATTTCACACTGTTATTTTTACTTTACAGTATAAGGCTATTTTGATATGGTATATGTAGTTAAATGAAATTATCCAGTTATAATTATATACATTTAGTAATTTTAGACATAGAAAGTAGAAGTTAGATAACACAAAATTCTAAAATTGAGCTTTGTGTAGTGTGCCCATCCTTGGTAATGGATGTTTACTTAGTAATATCAAAGGAAATACCTATTGTTTTTAGATAACCCAGATCTATGATCACATAAGAGGATACAGAATTTTGGTACACAGTTCTATCATAATAGTGTGGCGGGCAGCAATAAATATTAGAATAGTCCAGTTACTGAAAGTATCAGCTAAGCAAAGAGCAGTGTTTATTATCTATGTCACCATATATTAACACTGACTAAAAACAATTAGGAAACTAATACATTTATATAGATGTGTATCACTTTCACTATGTTGTATCATTGTCTTAGTTCAACTAGTTAATAAAATTACTGAATCTGAAACCAAACAGAAAGCCGGCAGTTTTTATGAACTGCAAACCTGAATACTTGTTGTTGGAGTATCTTCATAATATTATTATCTAGAATCCAGTTTTATAAGATGTAAAATAATCATCGGGGCACATGGGTGGCTCAGTTAAGTATGTGACTCTTAATTATGACTGATGATGTCGGGATTGTGAGTTCAAGACCAGCGTGGAGCCTGCTTGAGATTCTCTCTCTGCCTCTCCCTTTGCCCTTTCTGCACCCCCTCTCCCTCTCTCTCTCTCTCAAAAAAAAAAAAAAAGATGTACAATAATCATAAACAGTTATATACATATGAATGTACATTATACCTCACTGAGTTAAAAGAAAATCTGTTTTGTAAAGTCATATGGGTTTTAATAAATGCATTATGTCATGCATTCACCATTATAGTATCATTCAGAATAGTTTTACTACTTAAAAAAAAAAATCTCTGTGCTTTACCTATTTAGCCCTCCTTTCCTCCCTCCAAGCCTCTGACAAGCACTGAGATGTTTCCTTTACTATAGTTTTTATCTTTTCCACGTGTCCTATCATTGAGATTATATAGTATGTCGACTTTTCTGGGTGGCTTGTTTCTATATCAGTTTTTATTTAAAATTCATCCATCTCTCTTTGGTTCTAAGAGCACTTTTTTCATTGCTGAGTAATACTCAATTGTGCAGATGTACCATGGTTTGTTTTTCTATTTGTCTATTATTTGGCTCCCATATTGGGTCAATATGAATACAACTGCTGTAAACATTCATATGCAGGTTTCTATGTGGGTGTAAAGGTTCAAATGAGGTGGATGTACACCCAGAGCACAGCAACCAGA
This sequence comes from Neogale vison, assembly GCF_020171115.1. Lineage (NCBI taxonomy): Eukaryota > Metazoa > Chordata > Mammalia > Carnivora > Mustelidae > Neogale > Neogale vison. Next base: position 34,691,711 of record NC_058102.1, on the reverse strand, counting down.
TCTCATGGTAAGACTATGTGTAGCTTTGTAAAAATGTGCAGAAGCGACTGCACCATGTTGCGTCTTCTCCGGTAATGAATGGGAATTCCAGTTGCTCTGCTTCCTTGCTGGCAATGATTTTTTTCCGTGTTCTTGGATTTTGATTATTCGTATAGTTTTTTGGTGGTATTTTGTAATTGCTTCAATTTATAATTTACTAATGACAGAAGTTGTTGAGCATCATTCCATTTGCTTTTTTGTCATCTTTATGCATTATGTGAGAAAGTGTCGTTTCAGATCATTTGCCCCCTTTTTTCATTTGAGCTGTTTGCTTTCTTACTGTTGAATCCCAAGGGTTCGTTGTATATTTTGGACATAAGTTCTTTGCATTTTGCAAATTAATTTCTCCCAGTCTGTGGCTTGCCTTTTGTTTCTCTTAATAGTGTCTTTGGCATAGCAGAAGTTTTTAAGTTTGCTAAAGCCCAAAGTATCTTTTTCTAAGTTTGGCATACTAATGTCTACCTTTTTCCAACATCATTTGTTAAGAGTATCTTTGCTCAGGGCGCCTGGGTGGCTCAGTGGGTTAAGCCGCTGCCTTCGGCTCAGGTCATGATCTCAGGGTTCTGGGATCAAGTCCTGCATGGGGCTCTCTGCCCAGCAGGGAGCCTGCTTCCCTTCCTCTCTCTCTGCCTGCCTCTCTGCTTACTTGTGATCTCTCTCTGTCAAATGAATAAATAAAATCTTAAAAAAAAAAAAAGGAAAAAAAAAAAAAGAGTATCTTTGCTCCATTATATTGCCTTAGCTCCCTTGTCAAACATTAACTGACTATATTATTATAAGTCTGTTTCTGGGTTCTCTATTATTTTCTGTTAATCTATGTGTATATACTTTTACCAATACCACATTATCTTAATTATTGTAGTTTTATAAGAAACCTAAAAATCAGGTGGATTAGAGCTTCTTTTTCTCCAGCTCCCTGCATACTATTTTACGTCTATGCCATTAACCATAAACTTTAGAGTCAGTCTGTCGATACAAACAAGAAAGCTCACTGGATTTTGATTGAGACTGCATCGATCCCTAGATAAAGCTAGGGAATATTGACATATAAACAATCATAAATCTTTCAATCCATGAACACAGAATATCTTACTCTTTACTTAGATCTTTTATTTCTTTCATCAGAATTTTATAGTTTCCACACAAATCCTATATGCATTCTGTTCTATTTGTCCCTAAGTATTTTTAACATAACATAATAAAAAATAACACTAAAAAAATAAGAAGAAGAATTTTAAACCTATGTTAAAGAGTACTTTTTTAAAAAATTCAAAATTCTTATTGTCTATTGGCATATAGAAAAGTGATTTACATTATACATTATTTTTATTACATATTAACAGTATATCCTACAACTTTGCTAATACTCCCATATTAGTTCTAGAGGTTTTGTTTGTTTCTGTTTAGTTTTTGGTCAATTCTTCAGTATTTTCTGCATAAGCAATAAGGTCTCTTATCATCTGCCAATACATTTTGTTTTCCTTCCCAGTCTACCTTTTTAATTTAATAGAATTTTATTTTATTGTCTTACTACACTTGCTATGACTTCTACTCTAAGATTTAAAATTTTTTTTCAATTGAAGTATAGTTGACACATGATGTTACATTAGTTTTGGGTGTAATCCTGAATGGATGCAATGAAACAGATATTCTTGCTTTGTTCCCAGTTATAAAGGGAAAATGCCCATTTCTCATTATCAAGTATAAAGTTAGCAATAGGTTTTTGTTTTGATAGGTATTCCTTATCTAATTGAGAAAGTCTCCCTCTAATACAAGTTAGCTGAGAATTTTTATCATAAATGGTGTTGGGTTTTGTCAAACACTTTTCCACAGTGAATGTTATGATCTTATAGTTCTTATTTTTCAGCCTCTTGATGTGATAGATAACACTGATGTTTGTTGAATCTATCAATCTTGTTTAATTGAAATAAATCTCACTTGGTCTTGGTGTGTAACTTTTGTTAAACATTGCTAGATTGGATTTGCCAATAATTTTTCAGGATTGTTGTACCTATGTTTATGAGCTATGTAAGGTATTAGAATTCCTCTCTTGTAATGACTTTATCTAGTTTTATTATAATGGTAATTCTGACCACATAGAATGAGTTAAAAAAATGTTCCCACCATTTCTACTTTGTGGAAGATTTGCAGAAACTTGGTATTTCTTTCTTAAATGTTTGGTAGAATTCACTATGGAAACAATTTAGGTTTGATGCTTCCTTTTTATGAAGGTTATTAATTATTAATTCAACTTTTTCAATAGATATAGGCCTATTCAGATGACCTGTTTCCCTTTGAATGAGTTTGATATTTCGTGTCTTTCAAGCAATTGGTTCATTTTATCTAAGTTATCAAATTAATGGGCATAAAGTTGCTTTTAGAGCTATTTTATTATCCTTTTAATGTTCATACAGTTAGCAGTGATTACCCTCTTACATTTCTGACACAATAATTTCTTTCTCTCTCTTTCTCTTTTTTTCTCAGTTATCTGGGCTAGAGATTCATAAATTTTATTGATCTTTTTAAAGAACCAGTCTTTGGTTTTGTTGATTTTCTCTCTGTTTTTCTGTTTTCAGTTTCACAGATTTCTGTTTTAATTTTTATTATTTCTTTTCTTTGGCAGTTTATGGCTTACATTGATCTTCTTTCAAATATATTCTTTAAATATTCTAAGCTAACTACAAATAACACTGTCACTTCACACATAGTTCAGGTACTTTACATAAAATATTCTTACTTTCTCCCCTCCTTTCCCTTAAAACATTGTTGTTATTCAATTCCCTTATTCAAATCCTACAATATTAGAATACATTAATCTGTGTTTAACATTCCACTGTCTAGATGTACTACTAGTTTTGCTTAAATAGTTGTCTTTTAAATAGATATCTTTTACATATATTAAGAATAAGAAAATAAAAGATCTCATTTTACCTCTGTTTATTACTTCTCTAATATTCTTCCTTTCCTTTTGTAGACTTAAGCTTCTGTCCTAGATCATTTTCCTTGTGCCTAAGATCTTTCAAAATTTCCTTTAGAGGAGGTGTAGTAGTAATGAAGGTGTTTTTTCTGTTTCATTTTGTTGTGTTGTTTTCAGAGAATGTCTTTGTCTTTCACTTTTGAAGGATAATTTCACTAAATATAGAATGTTAGGTTACCGGGACTTTTTTTATACTTTGTACACTTTCTTCAGACTTGTGTTTTTTGATGAAATAACCATTGCGATTCTTTTCCTTTCTCCTGCGTGGGTAAGAGACATTTTTTTCTCTGGCTGCTTTCACATTCTTTTGCTTTGTCTTAGGTTTCCTACGGCTGAATATGATATGCTTCAGTGTAATTTTGTTGTTTTCGTCTTATTTTGTTTTGTATTTATTCAGTATGATGTTTTCTGAATGTCCCGTAACTCTGGTTTGGTGTCTATAAGTAATTTGTCATGTTCTCAGGCATTAATACACCAAATATTTCTTCTGCTTCCTTTTACCCATCTTCTCCTTCTGGTATTCCAATTATGTGTATTTTCATCTTTTGAAATTCTGCCACATTTTGAAGGTCCTGTCCTGGTTTTTTCATTCTTTTCTCTTTGGCTTTCAATTTGAGAACTTTCTATTGACCTATCTTTAAGCTCTCTGTTTTTTGTTTTTTGTTTTTCCCTCATCATTTACTGTTGACATCGTAACAAACATTCTTAATTTCTCTTACAGTATTTTTTTTTATTTCTAGTTTTTATTTTTTATTTTTCTCAGAGTTTTTTTTTTCTTTTTGTTTAAATATGTATCTATTTTTGCCCATTGTCTACTTTTTACCTTAGAACCCTCTATTTATTAATCATAGTTATTTTAAATCTGCTGTCTGATAATTCCAACATATGTTTCATATCTGAGTCTGGTTCTGATCTCACTTTATCCATTCAGATTTTTTTTTTCTTTTTTTTTTGCCTTTGACATATCTTTTACTCTTTGGTTGAATACATGACATGACAAACCAGGTGAAAAAGAACTGAGAGAAATAGGACTTTACTGTAAAGTTTCTTGTTTATCTGGCTAGGAGTTGTGGAGGTTTAATGTTTGGTGTAGCTATAGGTTCCAGAGTCTTCAAATTCCTTATGTTCCTTGTTTTTGTACCCCCTCCCTTTATTTTGGACTTCCCCAAGTATTCCTCTTCATACATAGTTTGTGTCCCCCAGCTCTTTTAGGTGTAATCTGTTGTTATACTGCAGTCTTGTTGGTGAAACGATAAGGTGTTGGAGAGGAGAAATATTCTATAACTTCATGATTAAATCTCAGACTTGTACTAGGGCTTTTGTCTCTAGGCTGTGAACTTCACAGGTGCTTCTTCATTGACATGGCTTATTTTTTCTCTTATGTGGGACGGAGAAGGTGGGGTTGTGAGAGGTATTAAGAAAGAGGGAGAAATACCCTTATCCAGCTGGAATAAGGCTCCAGTAAAATCTTTTCACCTAGGAACTAGGCCTTTGTTATGGAAAACACTCTTGGTCCTTTTCCCTGCCAGAGCTAGATCTTTGTCAGATCCATGAGACCATAGTGAGGTGTCTGGAGGTAAAATCCATAAAAATCTCTGTTCCTCTAAGATTGTAACCCCCAGGTTTCTTACTTTCAGGCAAGTCTGCTAGTCTTAAGGCATTTCTTTTTATGAGATTTTATTTATTTATTTGATATAGAGAGAGACAACGAGAGAGGGAACACAAGCAGGGAGAGTGGGAGAGGGAGAAGCAGGCTTCCTGTTGAGCAGGGAGCCCAATACAGTCCTCCATCCCGGGACGCTGGGACCATGACCTGAGCCAAAGACAGAGGATTAACGACTGAGCCATCCAGTTGCCCCCGTCTTCAGGCACTTACTACACACTCAGCTATGTCCTGAGAATTTGGAGTATTAGTTTTGTGTTTTTTGTTGTTGCTGTTTTTGCTTTTGTTTTTATGTTCAGTTAGCCAGCATATAATACATCATATAATATATCATTACATCAAAATATTCATTGTTGTTTCTTAATTAAGCAAATGGCTGACTTTTATACCTCATTTAATTAATCTCTGAAGAGAAATGGCACATAAAACATGTTATAGGAGTCATAGCATCCACAAAGTGTATGGAAGCAGAAGCCTAGAGCTAGACATGGTACAAATCTCCTCTTCCCAAGAATTTACAGAAATCTTGGGGAATATTATGGAAGTTTGAGCCGATTTTATCTAGATCTTAAGGAATTCTTAATTATTCCAGTTTATATATGACACAGGGTATTCTCCACTTTTTTTGCCTCTGGTAGGCTTAAGAAAAATTAATTTTTGCAGGGATAAATTGAACCCTAGGGTTTGGGGGTTTATAGAGAATAATCTAATATCTGAGACCTCAAAAATTCTATAATTTTGGGAGGCAGCTTTGAAGCAAATATAAGCAAAACAATGTTCTATTTTTATGTTTTTAAAAGTTATTTTTTGGTAAAACTTTAATAAATTAAAACATTTATTTAGCAAAGTATACAAATTTTAAGGGTACAGATTGACAACTTTTAAGTGAACAGCATGTATAGCCAGCACTGATGAACTTTATGTTCACACATGTGTGAACAAGACTCAGATCATGAAACAAACTATCACTAATAGCCCCTATTATTCCCTTTCTGTCCTTCCCCACCCTAAAGCAATATAAGTGTTACGATAGCAGCCATAGAACATGTTTTGGGATAGCAAAGGAGAACTTAATTTACTTTTAGAAACAACAACTAGACAAACACTTCATTCTCCACTGATTCCCATGGATCAAAATCACTTATGAAAATTTTTTTTAAGTAACATACAGACTTCCAGGTCCCATTCTTGGTGACTCTGTGTTGAAGAGTCCCAGTGGAGAGAGAACATTTGAACAGGCCAGCTCCAGCCATTATCCCAATTACATGCTGCTAATGAGAAGATAAGTGAGACTAGCAGGGTAAACAAACAAACACCCAGATGAGCCCCAGCCAACAAACGCTATTGTGCAATAAAATAATTGCAAGTTATTTTAAGCCTCTGAACTTGGGAAAGGTTTTCATGCAACAATACCAGGTAACAGAAAATATAAATCTAAATCATGTCCCTAAGATTTCTAATAATAATAATGAAGATAATAGTAATAATAATGATAATAGTAATAATAATGATAATAGTAATAATAATAATAATAAATAATGATATAATAATAATAATATATAAATAATATAAATAATATTAAAATTTATAATAATTTAAAATATAAAATATAATATATATAAAATATAAAATATAATAATTTAAAATATAAAAATAATAATAAAAATATAAATAATATAAATAATAATAATAAATATAAAAATAATAATAAATAATAAATAATGATAATAGTAATAATAATAATAATAAATCTCCCTAAATGATTCTAATTCTAAGCCAAATTTGGAAATACCAGAATTAGTTGATAGTTGATGTGTTTTCCAATCTCAACATTTCAGGAGTCTAGGATCATAGTCAGGCCCAGAAGTGAGTCAGTCTTAATGTGATTCAAACTGAGTAAAATTCTCCACATCACCTCCCAGTGATCCAGAGTTTAGGTAGTCTCTCAATAGGCACTGCCACAAATTCAGATTTACGACCTGATATGGCAATGCTAAATGACAGAAATACCACAAATACTGCACCTTTTGCAACCTTCATTATACATTCCAATTGGCCGCCTGGTAGTTGATTCTTAGGTACCTTGGAAAGAATTGCGTAACAGACTGCACACAGGAAAGCTTACTCTACATTTTAGGATTCCAATTTTAACATTAAAATCTGTGTTTGACTATTGACTTCATCACTCAAAACAAAACAAAGAAATCTTAACACGAAATTATTTCATCAGACTCAGTGGGAAATCTAAGCCAATGTGGCTAGTGGGTAATTAGGCATCAGAACCAATGGCTGAAGGTTGTAAGAGACTTTCACAGCTAGTTGAAGCCAAAACACATACGCTTATGATTTCTAAGGGAAAACATTGGGAAGAAGACTTCTAGTATAAGGAGGTAAGGGCTTAATTTTACTGTTCCTTCATAGTCAATACTAGACTTTTGGCAGCAATCAGTGCTGTGAGCAATATTATTTAAGGAAGCAAGAAACCAGCCTTTTAATACTTTTTTATAAACTATCTCATAAAATTTGAAGGGAAGAAATGTTTTTTTCTTACTTCCCTCTACTAAGAAATTCTCATATACAGAGCCAGACCCTGATAAGAGAAGAGCACTAGTTGCTGCAATTTCACAATAAACTTAGTATCCGGGCTTGTTTTTACCATTTATTTCTCTGGCCAGACTTTTGGCTCTGGGGATGAGAATTTTATCTACCTTCAACCTATGTTTATACAGCAATTCAAGATCTGGTTTCAATACAAAAGACTATTCCTTTCCTTCCATTTTTTTTTAAAAATTTGAAACAAAGCTAGTAATAAATTGTTTTATAAGTTAGTTAAATTATTTGCTGGGTTGTCATGAAAACTGTGAGGAGACCACATAAACTCAACTCATGTGAATTATGGGCCTATTTTTCACCATTGCCCAAAATATTCTGCTCTAACTTCTGTTTGTAATTAGTTACTTTGGAAAGAACTAAGCAGATGTGTTATAGTTTTGTTTTGAATTATCAGCATATATTTAAGACAAACTACATCTTCTAAAGAAATTGTGTCCTCAGGGGAATTATTTGTCTTGTGTTAACAGACTTTTATTTGAGATGTAGAGTTAGTTTTAGGTTTCAGGTGCCCTGGCTTGAAGTTAGTAGAGCTAACGGTTATAGCATAAATTTTTGAACATACAAGATCATTACACTTGGTTCTGATCCTTTGATTTTTAAGAAAGAATGTATTCCCATGATTTAATAGTTGGAAATGATATCTGTACAAGGATTTGTGGTAATTAGGATTGATAAAACAAAATAAAGGTCTAACCCTAACCCTAACCCTAACCCTAACTATGAGAGTTTTAAAATAATTCTAAAACCTTCCCTATAGCATATTATGGGTTAATTCTATTACAGATGTTTGTTTTTACAGGGAAAAAGATGTTCAGGATAGAGACATATATGTCACATCAAAATAAATGAACAACTCTCAACACATAGCTTTCAGAGAAATAGTACTTTTCTTTTTTTTTTTTTTAAAGATTTTATTTATTTATTTGACAGAGAGAAATCACAAGTAGACGGAGAGGCAGGCAGAGAGAGAGAGAGGGAAGCAGGCTCCCTGCTGAGCAGAGAGCCCGATGCGGGACTCGATCCCAGGACCCTGAGATCATGACCTGAGCCGAAGGCAGCGGCTTAACCCACTGAGCCACCCAGGCACCCGAAATAGTACTTTTCATTTTGAGGAGAAAAGAAGTAGTATTGGGAAAAAATTAAGCTCTTTAATATATTGCGTCATAAGCGTAATAACAATACAAAAAAATTCAAAGCAGTGCCCATTATTTACTTAAATATATCTCCAATTATGATTTAACTGTCAGTAAATAAATTTGCTCTTTCCATTACGTTGCCAATTTATCATCATTTTTCTACTTCATTATTTAACTGCTCTAAAATCCTGTCAATTTCTCAGTAATACTTTTAGTTCTTTTGGTTAAAGTAGTCATCCAGAAATAATGTTATGCCGTTTTTATTTTATAAATGACTCGGTTCCTAACCATTAGCCAAGCAAAGCACTTTTTGTTTGACAAATATATTTTGAGTTGAATAACTAATAAAGTTGTGTTTGATGTAGGATAGCATTTTACGTTTTATCTAAAGTTTTCTCCACATATTTTATTCTAAGATGTGTACCTTAAAGTAATAATCTAAAGCAAAAATTTCAAGATTTAAAAAATAATTAATAGCATTTTTTAAAGACAATATTGTGTGTTACTATGCCAAGGCTTAAATTCCTTCAGGGCCTTGACTTTTATAAATTATATTAATAAGATGTTCATATTTGAAATTCTTTTAATAAGATGTTCATATTTGAAATTCTTTTCTAGCTTTTTTCTGTATTTGGCCATTTTACTTATGACAAAGATAATGACACCTTTTGAAAAAATATATTTTGTCAAATTGCAAAAAGAACACTTGGAATTATTAGTGCAAGCTTCTCTGATTTTTAAAATGAACATAATTGATATTTTAAGAAAATTTTAAGTTAAATATTAATTTACTCAATAAAATATATCAGTTCAATTTAGTTGCATGGTTTGTGGTTTCCAGTTGGCTTCATGTTTACTCTCCTTTCTAAATAAAAGGCTTCAGTAAGGCTATACTTACAACATCATTAGAAAAGAAAAATGAGAACATCATCTAAGAAATATGTTTTACCCAGACATTCTCCTCAGAGTAAGATCATGCTTCCTATGTTGTATACTGTTTCTTCATGCTCTGTTAAAAAAAAACAGACACAAGTTCAAACTAGAGGGAGAGTAGGTAGACTTTTCATCTCATTCCTAACATATACATAGTAAAAATGAGTATCCTATTTTTCTTGTTTTGTTTTAAAAATAAGACCTTGATTCTAATTTGGAAGACCATCAAAACTGTGAAAATGAGTAATGACTCTGATTTGGCTCCAACCTGCAATCTGTAGGTTCGCATAACTCCCACTGAAACTAATTATTTTTTTTCCTCCCATTTGTGTTAGTAGGAGTTGGGCATTCAGAGGTTTCAATTAAATTGTGCATATTGAAGTCAATGGGAGTTCACTGATGTTGAGGGAGCTACCAAGGATGAAAAAGATAAAAAGAGGATGTTAAAATTTGTTTAGATTCGATCACTTAGCAGAAAAATATGTTCCCTAAAATTAAAGGGTATTTACCTGTCCTCTAAATTGCAGTTTAAATTTTATGTGTGCTAAGTTCTCAAACTTTTAAAAATGATTTTAAAATACATACTCAAAAAAGACATATACAAATACCTGAATCCTCCAAATTTACCAGGTAAAATATAGTTTTCATCTCAGTGGTAAAACCTTTTTTTTTTCCTTAATTATCTATTCATGTATTACTGCATCCATTATTGACTGCAATCCAATTTTAAATGTTGGGAAAGGCAATCTTGTGTGCATAGTCCATTATTCTTCATTAACAATTGATCTGGGGCCTGAACACTTTCTTACCAAGAGATAAAACGCTCACACAGTCTGAACTAGACCTGTACTTAATGGCTGGAATATCTTTTCTAATTTCATGATCAATGGGTGTTTCATTGTCCTACCCAAGTGTGTATGTCAGTGCATCCCAGTCATGCCCCAGCTTTCAGTATAACATACTCCATGGAAGTAGGGTTGGGTCTTTCTACAGGGGCATGAGAGTGATGCATATTGGCCAATTGCCCCACATCAGCTGCCAGGAACACTCTTTAGGGATGAGGGCCTTACACACACTATTCGAGTTGATCTTGTTCTTTCTCTTCTCAATGTGAGTAAAAGCATTTTTCCATTTAGTGTTGATTGTGCTGTGTTTTCCTTGGTGACTCAGATACCAAGGTACAATGGATAAAAGTAATTGGAATTCAATTTCCAGTGGCTAGCATTGGGATGGCCTTTGCTAGTCCCACGAGTTGGAAAGTCCATCTCCGACATTGGTAACCAGGCCAGAAAACATGGTTTTCTGCCCGACATAAAGGTATTAAAAGGGAGGGGGAGGGAAGCATCGAATAACAATACAGCCAGTCCATTTATACATAAGAATTTCACTGGCTCTGGGTGCTGTCCCTCTCAGGAACTTATAAAACTATCAACAAAATCTTAGTACAAGACAGGATAGATAAACAGATGGGTAGATAGTTAAACAATACATAGAAATACTGAAATATAGGACTTCTGGTGTGTAATATCATGTTTTAACCCACAAAATTTCCATGGTATGTCTTTGCATTCAACTTTATATATGCTTTCCCTGTACAAGGCACAACTAATTATTGTAATGTAGCTTACTAATTTAATGTTCAAAACAATTCTGTGGAATTCCAATTCTGTGGAATAGAAATCAATATCTCTGTCATATAGAGGAGAAAACTAAAGCTTAGAGAATTAAAAAGCAGAGTCTGGATTTCCATTTTTGTCTTGTGACTATAGTTCCAATTTTCTTCACATTATGCCATACTGGCTCGTGAATCATCTTCAAAATTATTGTACATATGTAAATCCACTGATATATTATTTGATGAGCATGTCATTCCCTGTGTTATTGGACTTCAATAGACTCTAAATAGCTTAAACTCTCTCATTCTTTAAATCCCAATTCCCAGTTAAAATGTTATAAAAACCTTAGTAAAGGGATGTAACTCATAAATCTACACAGAATTCATAAACTTTTTTATACTAGTGTTTTGCTAAGATGTATGTGAGTAATTATGGCCATATGTTTTACATTTTATTTAACAAGATAAAACAGTGAGAAATGTTGCTTGACAAAATATTTTTCTTAGACCAAGACACTCAAAATAATTTGGGGATGTTTTCTCAAATCAAAACCCCCAAGTCCATTCATCTGTAGTTTTTCCATGTTTATTATTGTCACTTTTTTTTTTCTCAGCACAAAGTAGTAATAAGAATAGGATATATGACCGCCTCTGATATTTAACACCAAGGCTATTCCCAGCACAGTGATGACTAATTGAAGGAAACCCTATTGTCTAGAGAATAAATCTCTTTAGCAGGTGGAGGAGCTCACATTACTATTGTATAATACAAATGTACATAAAATTAAATGTAATAATAAAGTTTTAATAAATGAATGTGACATTGGAATTTAGTTTAAGTAAAAATAGGATGACATTGATTCTTTCAACTCCAAATTAAATGAATACTTTTCTACAGAATTAAAAATTTTTATTTTCAAGGTCTTTCCTTTTCTTTTTTCTTTTTCTTACTTTTTATCAGGTGCCAAATGTGTCCTATATTTACTGAGAGTTGGTAGTTATACTATTATCATAGTTTTTAATCACAGTCTTTTATGCATCACACTAGTTGGATATCCAAAAAAAGGGAAAGAGGTAATGGATGCACATATTATGACCATAGATATATCCATCTGTCTTGATCTGCCTTATATTTTGCTCCAAGTTTTTCTCCATTTACTAATCCTTTCTTCAAGCAGCCAAGTTGGTTACCTCCCTCATTCCTCTTTTTTTTTTTTTTGTAGCTTTTATGTAACTCCTTAGCAGAACACTTAATTATGCTACCTCAAAAATTTACTTGAAATTATGGATAACACTGAATCTCAACTATCTTTGTATTCTCTGTATCTAACACAATCCTCCACATAATAACATCTAAAGAGAAATACCTCTTGAATTAAACTGCCCAATGTACTATGTTATAGCCCTGAATAACCTAAACTATGAATCCTGGATTTACTATATACTCCTTGGTGAATTTCAGATGAAATCTAGTTATAATTGTAGTAATAATAATAAATAATGGTAATTGCCATTTTAGTACCTACTATACATTATCATCATGTTGTAATATATAGACTACTGTGTGTCATGTATTTTTCATAGATTGGCATGCTTAACTTTTGTAATCAAGTACAAGACAGCAAACAAAGTATTAACACATTTTTTAGATATGTAAACTGAGGTTTAGCGACATTGAGTGATTTTCAGAAAGACACACACAGGTAATAGAAAGCATAATTATTTAAAGTCATACTTTTCTAACCTGAGATTTTTCAACATTTTACTAAGTTTTCCTCAAAGACAGTATGCTGACTTTAAATGCCTTGATTTTCTTTTAGAGAAAACACTTTATTTTAGTTAGAAAAAGTAAAAGAAGTTATTGGTTCTATTCTACATATGCAACAGAATTACATGTCCCTTTGAAGGTATCTAACACTAAGGGCTAAGGGACTTTCTTTAGCCAAAAAATATCAGTGATGTGACATGTGTCACATGAATATATAATCATCCATCTGGCATGGCATTTGACAATGACCCAAATAGCGGAGTCCTGGTTTCTAAGGAGGCAATATGAAGCAAATTCCTCTAACCTACAAGTGAGAATCCTTGCTTTTTAAAGCATTGAGATTGAGGAATTTTTTCTTACTGTAGCAAGATCTACCTACCTAGCAAGTCTAGTTGTTACGTAACAAAAACTCAATGTTAGACATGTTTTGGCTTTTGTTGATTAAAATTCCAATGGAGCATTCAGATATCAGTCAAGAAAATGTAGGGGATAAAAACCTAATCCTCTTTTTAATATCTTTATTGATATATAATTGATATAAAAAAGACATATTTAATGTATATAATTGAATAGTTTAGACTCTTCACATGTGAAAACATTACCACAATCAAGGTTATAAAAATGTCCAATACAAATCACTTCTCGGCCTTTTGGCTAAGATCAAGTGTAAAAATGTCCAATACCTCTTAAAGTTTCCGTGTGTCCCTTTGTTTTGTTTTCATTTTTTTGTGGTAAGAACATTTAACATGTGATCTACTTATATAACAAATTTTGAAGGGCGTGATACCATATTGTTAACTATAGACACTATGTTATAGAGAAGGTCTCTAATACTTATACATCTAGCATAACTAAACTAAAACTAAATTTAACTAAATAACTAAAACTTTATACCTATTCAGCAACTAAGAAAAGAATACATTTTTAGTTAATTTTTTTTTATTTTTTATTTATTTAGTTAGTTAGTTCAATTGCACAGAAAGTATTTTCTGGTCAAATTCTTTAACTGGTAATAAAGACAAATAAAAAGTGGCCAGGAGCACCTGGGTGGCTCAGTGGGCTAAAGCTTCTGACTTCGGCTCAGGTCATGATCCCAGGGTCCTGGGATCGAACCCCGCATCATCCTCTCTGCTCAGCAGGGAGCCTGCCTTCCCCTCTCTCTCTCTGCCTGCCTCTTTGCCTACCTGTGATCTCTGTCAAATAAATGAATAAAATCTTAAAAAAAAAAAAAAGAGTGGCCAGAAAATTAAAAATAAAATCGAAGTTAAAATTTAATGAACAAAGCTCTGCTGAAAACAGCTATTTACGGCTAGAAGATAAAGGAGGTCTGAGAGTCATTTGTAAAACATAATGACTATAGTTGATAATACTAGATTGTATAATTGAAATTTTCTAAGAGATTAGAACTTAAATGCTTACACGCACACAAAGTGAGGTGATGAATGTGTTAATTAACTGGATTAGGAGAATTCCTTCTGAAACACAGTTAAAAAAAAAAGCTGTTTTCAAAACCTGTGATGGAAAGAAAAAGTCTTGCATTATTTTACAGAGAAATAAGCCTTGTTTATTTCCCATTTAAGTAAAATTTACTCCATTTTTAAGTGTGTGTGGGGGTGTGTGTGACTTACAGCTTTCAGGGCCATTCCTGTAAACTCCTTCTGAAATTGTAACAGTATAATGAAATAGATTCAGCACAGACAAATTCACTTGTTGATGAGAGATTTAGGACTCTATTTGATATTATCATCATATATCATGTGACAAAACATTACTTTGAAGAATATTTGTTCACCAATCCCTTGGTTCAAATTAAATAAATTTATAAATTTTAAAAAAGATATGCAATAAGACATTCCAGATTATACACTAATGACTGGAATCTGAAAAAGTCAGGCTCACAAAGATTAAAGTTTGAGTCAGTGTAAAATTATACTATGTAAATATCCATAAAAATCCAATTCTTGACTACTTCAAGGCCTGAGTAGTAGTATAATTAATTTGACTTAAGAAGTCACTTCATCCATGGACACCTGGGTGGCTCAGTTGATTCAGCATCTGACTTCTGCTCCAGGCATGATTCCAGGGTGCTAGGATCGCACCTTGTGTGTGGCTGGCTCCCTGCTCAGTGGAGAGTCTACTTCTTCCTCTCCCCAGCCCCTCATGCTCTTTCTCACTGCATCTCTTTGTCACATAAGTAAATTTAAAAAAAAAAAAAGAAGAAGTTTCTTTAGTCATTTGACAGTGTTAGTGACTACATGACAAAAATTAATATCTGATTTTTACAGATTTTACAGTTTAATGTTTGTGGTTTTCTTTCTGACTAAATTGTCTATAGTAATACTGTAAGTGGTAATATCTTTAGATTTAAATTCCTACTATATTTTATGAAAAAAAAAAGAGAGAGATATGTACTTAGCTTTACAGATTTTTCAGTCAGTACTGGCTTAAATGTGGTTGTTTTTATCTTAAATCCTTCTTTTTTCAGTTGTGTGTCTTCTTATACAAATTTTATACAGCCATCTCTAACCAATTAAGAACTTGAAAATAGATATAATATTTTTGGTAAGTACTTAATTAAGAATCCTTGCTACACGGGACGCCTGGGTGGCTCAGTTGGTTAAGCAGCTGCCTTCGGCTCAGGTCATGATCCCGGCATTGTGGGATCGAGTCCCACATCGGGCTCCTTGCTCGGCAGGGAGCCTGCTTCTCTCTCTGCCTCTGCCTGCCTCTCTGTCTGCCTGTGCTCGCTCTCTCTCCCTCTCTTTCTGACAAATAAATAAATAAAATCTTTAAAAAAAAAAAAAAGAATTCTTGCTACACAATTGTTAAAAACAAAGATAGGATTCAGTCTTGCATAAGACCAGGTACATAAACAAAAACAATGACAAACTATAACCCAGCTCATCCTCTTGAATGACAATGACTAGTTTTCCTTTTCTTATGTGTCTGATTTACAAAGACATTGTTTATACAAAATCAGAAACATATTAACAAAGGAAAAATATTATCATTAAGCAAGAGATACTTTACTTTTGCAAAAGGAAACAGAAGTAAATATATGAGCATTCTTACCACAGAATGAACTTGGAAATGTATTTTTATATAATGAACTAAGATTGTATCAAAACTTCTTTTTACTAAAACAGGGATATATATACATTTAGAATTATAAGGCAACTCTATAGTGTACATCATGAAAATTTCATCATTAGTATTTGGCTGTTTGTTTATTGGCTTCTAACAAACTGTGAAAACAATAATTTTGGTGAAAAAGATCAGAATATGATCAAAATTTATAATTGTGACATATTGCCAAGATTAGTAGACAAGATATATTGGATTTTTGGATAAATGACTAAGAATATTGGCTTCAATGCCTTCATTTGTAAACTCAAATTTAAGGTTAGATGAGCTCTAAACATTTCTTTCAGTTCAAAATTATTTTTTGCCTTATTAAAATTACAAGCCACTTATTACTCATGGGCTTTTAGAATAATTCTTTTGTGTTCTGGAATGATATCTGTAGCAAATACAAATGAGCATTAGCTATTGCAATCATTAACTATATTGGAAAAAGATTTTTAAAACTCTAAATATATGTACTCTTTATACTTATTCTTTTCATATGCCTGCCAGAGTAAGAGAAATCAGAGACTGTCAGCAGACACTAAAATTCTTTAGCACTTGACACTTCAAATATCTTCTGGCAACATCCCCAAAATGATGTCAGCTTCTCATACAATACCAAACATTTAATACTCCCCCAGAGCATCTCACTTTCAGAGTTGGTGTACTTTCAAATATCAAGTGCAGTAATGGTTTTTCTCAACCAGTGACTGAAATCTTTAGAAGTTATGATCTGATCTCAACAATGAATTATATTATGAGGTGGAAAACAGTGAAATAAACATAAAATACATGCTAAATGTCTGAGAAAACATTTGTAATGAACAGAGGCCCTAAAAAGCAATCTAGAGACAGCTATGCTAAATGGTATACTTGAAACTGAACTTAATTATGATATTTCAAAAGAAAACATTCCCTTTAAATGAAAGTCTAAGGAATGTTGCCTTAGAATTTAGCTGTTCATCTGCTCCTTAATACCATATTACAGAGAGGTTTTATTGTGATAAAGACTATGGATTCTGGATGGATGATTTTAAAAGGGAGGGGTATGGGGAGATGGATTAGCCTAGTGATGCCTATTAAGGAGGGCACAGATTGCATGGAACACTGGGTGTTATACCCAAGCAATGAATCATTGGACACTACATCAAAAACTAATAATGTACTGCATGGTGACTAACATACCACAATTATATATATATATATATATATATATATATATATACACACACACACACACACACTGTAGAAGAAACCTAAAAAAAACTTGTATTCCATCATATGCTTAGCATCCATAGGTAAATAATTTGTTGCCTACAGGCCAATTTTATATATTTAATTTTATGTAAATATCTTTATATAAATATTTTTAAACTAGAAACTAGCTTATTTTTTTAAATAAAATAACACCTTTTTTTCCTGCTATCTTGAAAAGCTAACTCCAAATCTGACTGAAGTTTTTCTAAGCAACTGCAGTATATACAGTATTATAATCACCAGTTATTATAATAGACTGAAACACTTTTAGGGATTCTCACTTACATCTGGCAAACTAAATGTTCTAACACTACATTGCCATTGATAGCAATGACCTTTGGCTTATTTTGCTGATTTTAAAATATAATGTACACTCATAAGCAAGACATTGGAAATTACGGGAATGAAAGAAACTGAGAAAATCACTTATAATTCCACTATCTACAAACATTTCCTTTCTATTTTTTTCTTTTTATTTTCCCATGGTTAGAATAATATTTCTACAAAATAACATATTCTGTACTCTTCTCATAACAATATATCATAAGCACTTCTCTTTTTAACTTCATTTTAAATGAAGTTTAAAGTTTTAAACTTCATTTTAATGAAGTAAGATCCATTCTATTATGTTAAGGCACCATTACTGTGTTATCCAGTGATCTCTAGGGTTTTCTTCCCTGCATCATAATGTATGTTATATCCCTAAAGTACTAAATATAATGTTATTTAAGTACATGATGTAAAAAGTAGTCTAGAGGAAGATAATTTAGCAATTAAGTGACATGAAGACTGTGCCATTTTTCTTTTTTTTTTTTTTTTTCAGGTCTCTCAGTCTTTCTCTGATGATTGCTACGGCACTGCAAAATCTCTAGTCTTCATTTCCTCATACAATTTTATTCAAAGACAGAAAGTGTAAGAGGTAATCAGGGTGACAAGAGACTTCTTAATATATCTTTATCCTTTGGTCATGGAGGAAATAATCTCTCCTAGAGACTGCCAGCAATTCTCATGACTTATTGGCCAGAAATGAATCACATGAGAACACTTAATTGCAGGAAAGGGCCTCAGAACAAGGGATAAAGAATCAGTATTGGACTAAATTGTCTTTCATCCCCTTAGTCTGGTACACTGATGTAGAGAGAAATCAGTTTTCACATGGCAAAGTAGGGGGCAGACATCATGTTGGTCGGGGAAATAACTGTAGATAAAGAAAATCTCTGAATGCCATGTTTATTACCTATGGGATACTAGCAATTAATATATGCACTACAATACATGAGTATTGTATTCATGTATTCAGCAAAAATGTGACCATTTTTTTCTAAGTTCTTATTAGCTGAGAATTGAGTTGCCCTGGTGAATCTCCTTTTGGTGGTACTCCTTTTCTTGGTTGTTATTTGTGGATTCTAACATCTTGACTATTGGAAATATAGAAAATTTTAAAATTTTTGTCTATTAATTTTTCTTTTCTGAAATTTGGTGCTTTTGAGAAATGTTTTAAAAATTTATTCTTGCATATTTCATATATCCCATATTTTTTAATCAAGTTTTTATTTAAATTCCAGTTAGTTAATATACTGTGTAATATGAGTTTTAGGTACATGATATAGTGATTCAGTGCTTCCATACAAGATACAAGATTCCATACAAGATACTTCATTACAAGTATCCTCCTTAATCTGCATCACCTATTTAACTCATTCCCAACCCCACCTCTCCTCTGGTAACCATCAGTTTATACTCTATAGTTAAAAATGTGTTTCTTGGTTTGCCTTTCTCTCTTTTTTCCCCCTTTACTCATTTCTTTGTTTCTTAAATTTCACATATGAGTGAAATCATACGGTCTTTGTCTTTCTCTGACTGGCTTGTTTTGCTTAGCCCAATACTCTCTAGTTCCATTCATGTCATTGCAAATGACAAGATTCCACTCTTTTTCCTTGCTGAGTAATGTTCCAGCCTGTTCGTGGGGTGAGTGTCTATACACCACCTCTTCTTTTCTTCTTTATCCGTTCATCAGTCGATGGGCACTTAGGCTTTTTCCATATTCTGGCTATTGTAGATAATGCTTCTATAAACTCTTTGGGTAAATACCTTGTAGTGCAACTGCTGGATTATAGGTAGTCCTATTTTTAAATTTTTGAAAAACCTCTGTACTGTTTTCTAGTTGGCTGCACCAGTTTGCATTCCCATCCACAGTGTAAGAGAGTTCTGGTTTCTCACATCCTCACTTGCACTTGCTGTTTCTTGTGTTGTTGATTTTAGCCATTCTGACAGGCTTGAGGTGATTTTTCATTGTAGTTTTAATGCATATTTCCCTGATGATCAGTCATGTTGAGCATCTTTTCACGTGTGTGTTGGCCGTCCATATGTTTTCTTTGGGGAAATGTCTATCCATGTCTTCTCTTTTTTAATTGGATCATTTGGATTTGGTGTGTTGAGTTTTATATGTTCAGGAAAAATAAGGTTTCTTCAACAAGTAATGTTGTGAAAACTGGACAGCAACATGCAAAAGAATGCAAAAGAAAAAAATAATGAATACTGTTTTTCTGAAAATAAATAAATTGGGAAAAAAAATGCAAAAGAATGAAACTATACCACTTTCTTACACCATACACAAAAATAAATTCAAAGTGGATAAAGACATAAATGTGAGACCTGAAACCATAAAAATCCTAGAAGAGAACATAGACAACAGGAACCTCTTTGACATTGGCCATTGCAACTTCTTTATAGAATTTCTTCTTTGCAAGGGAAGCAAAAGCAAAAATAAATGATTGCGATTTCACCAAAAATCAAAAGCATCTGCACAACAAAGGAAACTAAAAGGCAACCTATGGATTGGGAGAAGATATTTGCAAGTTACATATCTGATAAAAGGTTATATCCAAAATATACAAAGAACTTACATCCCATAGTTTAAATTTGCTGAATCAAGTGTGTTTACATAGGAAGATGCTACCTAAACATCTGATTTCTAGAAGCTAGAGAGAGAGAAACTAAGGAAATCCCATATTATCTGTTCAGGGTTATGGAATTAGTTGATAATTATAAAATTAGGGCCACAAAGGATTAACCCATCAGATGTCATGATCATCCTTCTGGAGTCACTATCATTTAAGAAGAGGCAATTTACCAAAAGATGCAGAGAAAGGAAGCTCTTATGGAAAATGAGGGTGAATCCTTGACTGTGATGCAATAAGTTCTGGTAAAATTGGAGAACATTTCCTCTCTTCAAGGACCATATTGCTCAAAGATAGATGTAGTAAGCCAAGCAGAGGTAAAACATTGATGATATGAAGTGTAAGAGTATATTTAAAAATCTCTCATAAAAATTTAGTCTTACAGACTTAAATACTGTCTGAATTTCTTTCTGATCAAGTTTACCAGAGATTACATCTCTGCTTATGCCTTTGACCTTTATCCCCCTAATTCTAGTGATACTCCAGTATAACCACTTTATCTGAACCAGATCTTGTATTCCTTTGGCTAATTACTACTTAAGTTTATGTCTATTATGATCTTGTGAAATTATATTTCTTAAGGGAAAATATTATTTCTCACATAATAAGAGTGCTTTAAAATCTATATGTACTTTATAACTCTAAATCCTCTTTTCAGTACATGAATATAAATCAGTTGAGTTGACCATAATCAAAGCAAACATAGGCATAAATCAAATGGTATATAATATTAGAACAGATGTATAGAAACAATATTCAGTTCTCATTGAGGAGAACAACCAATGATATTTTCAGTTAATAATAGCAATGATAATGGTGATGTGTTGATGATGATTATTGTAGGAATTTTTATGTTTACTGTAGGCCTGACTCTTAGAGCTACATTTTCTATCATTCACTTTTAGTATGTAAGAAAACAAGCTGTGGAGGCTTAAGTAAATTTCCCAAGACACCCAGGTGGTAAGTAAAGAAGATTTTATTCCAGCATATATCTGTTTGACTTCATAATCTGCAGGTTAAACCTACAGTGAGAAAGGAAATATTATCAGTTCTAAAAAAAAAAAAAATGAAAGAATAGACAAAAAAGGGAAAAAATCAGAATATAAAAATTTTTAAATTATAACAAGTTCTGCCAACTGAGAATTTTTTTTCACTTTAAATGAATTAAAAATGCTAGATTTAAAATATAAGCTGCACTAATTTTGGAATATTTGTCTTTATAAATATTCAACAAAATATGTGGCTCATGAACTTGTAACACTACAATAAAATGTGAATTCAAAATAACTAATATTGTTATTCAAATATGACACCAGACTAATAGTCTAACTAGTCTAACACTGAAACATTCCAATACTTCATATTATATCTAACAATAATTATAATAATATCAGTTTTAAAGTTTTTATACTAAAGCTATCGGTATTGTAATACTTGTATACCCTAAGTTTCATCAGAAAGTTTAGATTTAATCATCTCTCTCTCTCTATCTACAATATTATATACATCAATAGAGTCATATATATCCTTTTCTCTCCCTCCTTTTCCCTGTCTCTCCCTCTCCCTCTCTTCTCAATCTCTCTCTCTGAAAGAATCAAGAGTAATAAATAAGAGAGATTCTTCTAAAAAACAAATCCCCTCTACCAACACCTTCCAGTAATCACTGACTTCACTATAGTATTGAACTTTGAATAGTTAGTATGCTTTAGAAACAGTCTTAAGAGATCCAAATTTTAGTTGTCCTAGTTACTAAATATGAGACCCTATCAGTAGGCCTGACAATGAAACCTAAAAATATTAGTGCATCCACACACATTTCTCTAAGATTTCAATTATATTAAAAAAATTTGGCTTCCACTGGAGAAGTGGTAAACTAAACAGGGTACATGGTACAAAGTGAAACCATAAGCTGAAAACCATATACTTAGCCCCCAGTTTTGGAATATAAACAGAAATCTGAGCTCCATAATGGATGTACATATATTCATTTTGAAACAAAAATGAATACACTACTCTAATTGTTCTCACCTCATTAGTATAAATATGCATAACAAAATAATAAATCTTGAAGGATATCCTACATTCCAAACTGTTTTTTGGTTCTACTAATTTCCTCTGCTGACAATTGATTTCATGTGTTGCAGGAGCTGACAATTAAATTTTTCGATTTAAGGAGGTCAAACTATAATAAAAAGCAAATTAAATTATAACACAAATTGAATTATTCTATATAGAAATATAATGTAGTTTACAGTGGTCACTTTAGGTAGCTCCTTAAAAAGATCCAGAAAGGATAAATTTGACCTAAACCTCAATTTCAGTACCTTATGTTTTGTACCATTTCCTTAATTTCTGTGAATCACTTCAAATCTGCCTATGACCTCCTTGTGTATTCTGTCTTTCTACTCCTGACTGATTTTGCTGTTTGTTCTTGGCTCTAGATTCTTTTTTAGATTGTGAAATCCAGTTCTTTTACTGGCTTCCACAAGAATACCCTCAATCAAACATTTCTTAGTAACTTTACTGAAGAACTGGGCACTGAGAGTCAAAGAAAATTGTACTTTATTCTCAATTTACCACTACTCGTCCATTCTCTCTCTGTCTCTGTCTCTCTCTCACACACACAGAGACACACAATATGTTCATTGGGTTGTATCACAGAGAAATTGTTTACCTTGGAAATCTCAGGTCCTACTGTGTACAGTTTGTCAAGGAAGTCTTTCTTATAAATACACTGCTATTTTTTAAGGGCACACTGGTTTGTTCCTACTGCTCATTTTGTTATGGCAGTATTGTAAAGAACTTGATGACGTTGTAATCTTTTTCTCTAGGCTTGACTCTAGTATATGCCAAAGTGGAGAAATGCCACACAGAAGATGCCACTAGAGTTTTTAGGCTGGATCGTGCTTCTATTGGCAGTTGTGTTCATTTCTTACATGATGCTTGTATAAAGAAATAGAAGCTGTCAGTCATTAAAATGGAAGGCATTCAGCTTTGTGCCTGTCTGAGGATAAAATTGGATTTCTCTGTCTGGGCTCTGCTGATTCCTTTTTATTCCACAAAGCAAATTGCTTTTCCAAGGCGTCAATATTAACGGAAAAAGCCTTTGCTAGGACAGGTAGTACTAAAAGCTTATTAGGAGCAATACTTTGTATTCTCTCCTGAATATCATACCATTGGAGAATAGATTTACGAAGTACGAAACTCATTTTGAAAGTTTTGTGCAATTTCATGTGTTTTACTATTTTTTTGTCATTCATTTCCATTCCCTTCTCGTCTTATTTGTGTCTAATGCATCACATTTTTCACATTTATTGACAGTGCAATACTTCATTTTAGAAGCAATAGACAGCTTTAGCAAATGACTACATTTGTGATGAAAAACAAGATAAAAAATTTAACATCAAAGATAAGATATTATTCTGTAGCCTTTATTGAGAAATTTGAACTACTATTTCAAGCATGTTAATTATTTCTGTAACATTATTTGTACAGTTGACAGCCTTAAGCACAAACCTTCAGTGTTTCCCTCTGGAATTACTATGTATTTCTGTTAAAACATCTATTCAAATACAGAAATTTATAATGTAGCATGTATGATTTAAACACATATAATTAAATCAAATTTAATTTAAACAAAAAGTTTGAGTACATATTATTTAAATTGATATCTTCATCATTCACGTTCACTAACACCACAGTGATTTCAAAAGATTAGATGTAAATATAGTCATCAAGTTGAAAGTGAGATACTTAGTTTTTTTTTTTTTTTTTACTATTTAAATTTACTTTTAATACCACCTGGAGATGCATAATCGCTTGTCATTGAGGTGAATGTGAATCAACGTTTACTATGGTACTAATGAATTCCTTAAAGGTGTATCTTGACAAAAAGAATTCATAGTTCTGGGTCCTTGGGAGGCTTAATCACTGAGCATTGTCCAACTCTTGGTTTTGGCTCAGGTGCTGATTTCAGGGTCCTAAGATCCGGCCCCACCTGGCTCTCTGCTGGGCCCATGCTGTGGCCCTTGGGATTCTTTCCCTCTTCCTCGCCTCCTCTGACTCTCTCCCTGCTTGTAGGTGCTCTCTCTTTCTCTCTAAAATAAATAAATAAAATCTTTTAAAAATGTAACTCATGGTTCGTCTATCTCTGCTGTGAATCTGATTGAAGATAACTGTAATAAAAGCAAAAATTGGGTAGCCAATTAGATATTTAAATTTTATAATCCTAGAATTTTATTTGTAATATTATTTAGAGATAAGAAATCACATGCTCTTTTGTGATGAATGGGAACAAAATTCTGCTTATAAGCATAAAAGCTTCTTATCTTAAAATGATAGTTTAAAATTATCTTAAAGATCAGTTTTGATTTTGATTTAGTAAAAATAAGTAAGAAAAGAAAAGCTTTTCTTAAATAGTTCTTTGCAAAATCATTTGAAATGTTACCAGTATGTTGAATATACAAAATAAATATCTCAACCAAAGTATTACTGGCTCATCTTTTCTTCCTGACCTCATTGAAAAAAGTAAACAATGGGAATGTCTTGAATTGCAGCAAATATTTCAAAAAAATGTATCGTACTATTGGTTTGCATGAAAATATGAATAACAACTGTGACAACAGGGCATTTTCATGTGTCATTGCAATATTATATTTTTGCTCATTTCATCATGTCCTCTTTGTTTTTATAATAGTACATTTGGGTTAATTCATACATTCAACTTTTCTTGATTGATTGCAACACTCTTCCCCTGCACTTTCCTCTCTGTTATTTCCTCTCTGTTATTTTAATCCAACAAATTTTGCTCTAATTGGCTAGGCTTGGTTATTTAAAAAAACTTGGAAAATTGAACTTTCAGATAGCTCCTGACACTGCCACATTTCTGCTATAAACTAGGTAAAGAGGTACTTTGTATATATTGCTGAATCTGTGTTCTTTTTTAGATATTAGCATCATGTATTATCTTAATTTTACTAGCTATATGCTTTTAATGATTTCTTGTTTCATATTTTCTTATTTTGGTTTTATTCTTTACAGCGTTATTGAGATATAATTAAAACAAAAATATACTTAAAATGTATAACTTAAAATTTTATGTACACATTATATATGAAACCTTGGAGCCATAACAACCATCAGAATCCCTCTCTTCCTTCCCTCTTTGCCCAATACCTATCTTATTCACCACATAACCATTGGTCTGCATTCTGTCACTATAGATTGGATTCCAGAATTTTTTGATTTTATACAATATAATTATATAATTACATATATACACATGATTTGATACAATATAATTATATAATTACATATATACACACATATTATATAATCATTGTGTAATAGTATAATTATTTATTTTATACATTTATTAAATATTTAATATTTGATCATAAGTATTAAATAATATAAATTTATTTTATTATTTTATTATTAATTTTAATAACTATATTATTGTAATATTTTGATTGTTTTATCATGTTGATATCTATTTAATGTGAATATATTAATAAAATATTAAATTATATAAACATAAATATTAAATATATATTTATTAAATTAATATATTTATATAATTTTATATGATTATTTATATATTTGTTATATAACAGTATAATTATTGTGATATTTATCGATGTCATTTGTGTGTATCAATAATTAAGTTCTTGGGACGCCTGGGTGGTTCAGTTGGTTAAGCATCTGTCTTTGGCTCAGATCATGATCCTAGAGTCTTGGGACCAAGCCCTGTGTCAGGGTCCCTGCTCAGCCGAGAGCCAGCTTCTCCCTCTCCCCTGCTTGCCTCTCTGCCTACTTGCACTCTCTCTTTCTCTCTGTCAAATAAATAAATAAGATCTTTTTAAAAAATAATAATAATTCATTTATCTTTGTTGCTGAGTACAATTGCACCTATGGATATACTACAGTTTGTTTATTCATTTACCTATTGGGTAACATCTGAGTTATTTACAGTTTGGGGCCGTTACAAACAAAGTTACTATGAACATTTATATATATAAGTATTTATATTTTACTTTTTCTTAAGTAAATGCCTTAAAGTGGGATAGTTGATGTATGTGGTACTTTATTAAACATTTTTGGGAGCTCCCAAACTGATTTACAAAATTATTGTACCATTTTTGAGTCCTAAAATTAGTGCATGAGAATTCCAGTTGTTCTACAGCCTTGCAAAAGTGGGTGTTGTCAGTATTTATAAATCTTAGTTTAACATGTGTAGTAGTATGTTGTGGTTTTAATTGTCATTGTCCCTATTATCTACTGATATTAAGCATTAATGGCAGAAAAGGTTTTCCTGTTCTTATTTGTAATCATATGTATATGTCTTCTTTGATGAAGTGTGTAGCAATATTTCAACTACTTTCACTTTTTTATTATTATTGAGGTTTTTTTTAAAAGATTTTATTTATTTATTTGAGAGAGAGAAAGAGAAGACATAAGCAGGAGGAAAGGCAGAGGGACAAGCAGACTCCCTGCTGATTGCTGAGCCGCATGCAGGGACCTTAAGGTTATAACCTGAGCCAAAATCAAGAATCAAGTTGCTTAACTGACTGAGCCACCCCTGAGCCACCCAGGTGTCTCCATTTTGAGTTTTAAAAATTCTTATTACATATTATGGATATAAATCCTTTATCAGATATAAGATTAGCTAATACATTTTTTCTTGCCTAAATGTACTGTCTAGTACCTCTAAAACAATGTGGTTGGGAGTGCACAGCATTGTGGGTTTTTTTCTGTTTTAAGTGGGGAGCCTTTAGTCTTTCACTCCTTTTTTACTTAAATTCAATTAGCCAAGGTATAGTACATCATTGGATTTTTTTTTTTTAAGATTTTATTTATTTGACAGACAGAGGTCACAAGTAGGCAGAGAGGTAGGCAGAGAGAGAGATGAGGAAGCAGGCTCCCTGCCGAGCAGA
The DNA here is from genome assembly GCF_020171115.1 of Neogale vison. NCBI lineage: Eukaryota > Metazoa > Chordata > Mammalia > Carnivora > Mustelidae > Neogale > Neogale vison. The sequence goes on along the minus strand of NC_058102.1, from coordinate 34,664,689 downwards.
GACCTGATGCAGGGCTCCATCCCAGGACCCTGGGATCATGACCCGAGCCAAAGGCAGAGGCTTAATCCACTAAGCCACCCAGGCACCCCAGTACATCATTGGATTTTGATATAATGTTCAATGATTAATTAGTTTAGTATAACACCCAATGCTTATTGTATCAATACCCTCTTAAATGCCCATCACCCAGTTACCCATTCCCACCACCCATCTCCTTTCTGCAAACTTCAGTTTGTTTTCTGGAGTCAAGAGTCTCAAAGGGTTTGTCTCCCTCTCTGGAAAACTGAATGGGAAGAAATCAGAGAGGGACACAAACCATAGTCTTTCACTATTAAGTATAATATTAGCTTTGGGTTTTTGAGACAAGCATATATCAGGTAGAGGGATACCTTCTTTTTTTATTTCTCTTAAAATCCATGGTATGAATGGATGATGGGTATAGCCATTTGATTTTTTTGCATCTAATGAGAATATTATATGGTTTTCCTCTTCTAATTTCTTAATATGTTATATCACATGACTAGTTTGAGGATATTATACCAATCTTATATTCTTCTGATAAACTTAAATTAGTTTATTAACTAATTATTATTAGTTATTGTATTATTCTTTTTATATATTGTTGGATTTGGTTAGCTAAAATTTTGTTAGGAATATGTACATATATATCCAGGAACAATATTCATCTGTAGTTTTATTTCTTATTATGTGGTTATCTGATTTTGACATCACAAGTGACCTCTTCATAGAAGAATGTGAAATATATTTTCTTCTTTTAAATTTTTGTAAACAATTTGTGTAAGATTCATATTAATTATTTCAAAATATTTTATAGAATTCATCAAAGAACATGTAAGCCTGGAGGTTTTTTTCATGATAATATTTTAAATTAAATTGCTTTAATAAATGAAGAGTTGTTTAGTTTTCCTGTTTCTTCTTGAGTGAGAGTCAGTAGATTGTATCTTTTGATGAATTCATGCATTTTATCAACATTTTAAAATTTATTGACATAAAATTTTTGTATTTTCCTCTTCTATCCATAAAATCAGTGGTAATGTCATCTGTCTCATTCCAGACATGGGTTTTTTGTGTTTTTGTATTTGTGTTTTTTGTAAGAATCTCTACCTTTTAATTGGGCAGTTTACATGTATACTTAATGTAATTTACATGACAGGACTTAAGTGTATCATCTACAATACAAGTTAAGGTCTATTTATCTTAAAATTTTCCCTCTTTTCCTCCTTTCCTTTATTCTTCTACCTTAAAATGTACTATTTTTATATGCATCTTATTTCCTGTATTATTATTACTTCATTTTTTTTATTATTTGCTCTAGGAATTATTACATGCACTCCATCTCACCCTATCTTGAATTAATTATATATCAGTTAACATTTAATCTAAGAATCATACAACAGTATAATTTAATTTAACCCATCTCATCGTTTATGACATTTTATCATATATTTTGTTCTAATGTTTTAACCTTTCCCTAATAAAATATAATTTTGTTTAAATGGTCAAGTTGATTTTAAATAATTAAGGAAAATTTTTTAAAATGACTTAAAGTGACCCACATATTTATCAGTTCTGGTCATCCTTGTTCATTCATGTACATTCAGATTTCCATAAGGATTTTTCTTCAGCTTAAAAACTCCCTTTAACATTTTTTGAAGTAGGAATCTGTTGGTAATAAATTCTCTTAGCTTGGTTTTATATAAAAATTTCTTTATTTCACCTTTATTTTTAGAAGATATTTTCAGTGAATATGGATTTCCTGATTAATATTTTATCTCTTGAAAGTATACTGTTCCATTGACTTCTGGCATGTACTTCTAATGAGAAGTCTGCTGTAATTTTTATTTTTCTTTATGCAGTATGTCTTTTGAGTTGTAATTTTTTCCTTAACTTTGAATTTTACCAGTTTGACTCTGATGTATTTTACTCGAAACTATTCTTCTCAATTGTATTGTTATTCTTTGCTGTTGAGTTAATTAATGTTTTCATTCAAATTCGGGGAAAAAAGTCACTTATTATTTCATGAACATTTCTTTCCCATAACATTCCTTTTCCATCTAGATCTCTAATTATACAAATAGCAAAAAACTTGATATTGCCTAGTGAAACTCTTTTAAAATTATAATCTTCTGGGGTTCCTGGTTTGGTTAGTTAAGTATCTGCCTTCAGCTCAGGTCATGATCCTCAGGCCCTGCTTAGCAGAGAGCCTGTTTCTCCCTCTCCTTCTACCATTCCCTCCCACTCGTGCATGCACTCTCTCTCTATCTCAAATAAATAAATAAATAAAATAGCTCAAAAATTAAAATCTTCTTTTTGAGTTCCAGCTTGCAAAAAATTTTTGAATGAATGTTTACTGACACTTTCAAGTGTTCAGTGTTCAATTGTGCAATGTTCAATCTGTTGTTAATACTGTCCATTGCATTCTTAATTTTAGAGATTGTGTTTTTCATTTCTATAATTAATATTTTTTCTTTTTAGAATTTCCATTTTTCTGCTGAATTCTCTAATTCTTCTGTTATCATACCCATCTTTACATATAAATCTCTACATGTTATAATAGTTACATAAGAGTCTTTATTTGTTAATTCTGATTTAAGAGTCTTAACCCATTCCTTTGTAGACATGTGGATCCATTTCTTTTTTTTTTTTCCCAATTTATTTATTTTCAGAAAAACAGTATTCATTATTTTTTCACCACACCCAGTGCTCCATGCAAGCTGTGCCCTCTATAATACCCACCACCTGGTACCCCAACCTCCCACCCCCCCGCCACTTCAAACCCCTCAGATTGTTTTTCAGAGTCCATAGTCTCTCATGGTTCATCTCCCCTTCCAATTTACCCAAAAGAACATACCCTCCCCAATGTCCATAACCCTACCCCCCTTCTCCCAACCCCCTTCCCCCCAGCAACCCACAGTTTGTTTCGTGAGATTAAGAGTCACTTATGGTTTGTCTCCCTCCCTATCCCATCTTGTTTCATGGATTCTTCTCCTACCCACTTAAGCCCCCATGTTGCATCACCACTTCCTCATATCAGGGAGATCATATGATATTTGTCTTTCTCCGCTTGACTTATTTCGCTAAGCATGATACGCTCTAGTTCCATCCATGTTGTCGCAAATGGCAAGATTTCGTTTCTTTTGATGGCTGCATAGTATTCCATTGTGTATTTATACCACATCTTCTTGATCCATTCATCTGTTGATGGACATCTAGGTTCTTTCCATAGCTTGGCTATTGTGGACATTGCTGCTATAAACATTCGGGTGCACATGCCCCTTTGGATCCATTTCTAATAACCAGATTTTCACGATACAATTATAGGTTCTACTTTTGATCTTACCAGGATGTCCTTCGGGTCCTAACACTCAGAGTTGCCAATTATTGAAAAGGAATATTTGCCCATTATATCAGACCCTTCCTGTACTGTTGTTTCTAAAATTTTTTTTTTTTTTTTTTTTTTCCTATCTCAAAGCATGTTGAGAGTACCTCACACTCTAGACTATACATTTTCATTCCCCATTCAGGGAATCAGAAAATACCCTGAAGAGGGAAAAAAAAAAAAAAATGTTGACCAATGTGGGGATCAACTTAATGCATTTTGTTTTCTCAAAGATCTTGCCACCTCAAATCTTACCTCTCCTTGGTTGTTCTCCACTGCTTCAAACTGCCAAATTTTTACATTTATTTATTTATTTGTTTGTTTGTTTTTATATAATTTCAGTAAGAGGCTTAGTCTGATACCAGCAACTATCATCTCAAAATAAGAAAGTCTGCCCTTCTTTCTGTTTTGTGTTTATTACTGCATCAATATGTAGCTGGTAAGATTTTTTAATGTATACAATGATTCATTCATTTCTTTGATCTGCCATTCATTCAACAATTGTAGTTTATATACTAGGCATTGTGTTAATTACTGAGATAACTGATCAAAGTAGATAAAAACAATTCATAACAGCCTTGCATTGAACACAACATATATGTTCATATTATCTACTATTTACTAAATACCTAAGCATTTAAGCATATTAGAGATACATCTATTTGCATACACATATGTATCATGTCATTGAACCTTTTCAGTAAGATTATTATTATTATCTTTTGAATTTTTGTTAAATTAAAGCTTGACATGAGAGACTGTGGACTCTGAGAAGCGAACTGAGGGTTTTGGAAGGGAGGACGTTTGGGGGTTGGGTGAGCCTGGTAGTGGGTATTAAGGAGGGTACATATTGCATGGAGCACTGGGTGTGGTGCATAAACAATGAATCTTGGAACACTGAAAAAATTAAATTAAAAAAGGAAATGCAAAAAATTAATTAATTAATTAATTAATTAAAGCTTGATGTTCAAACATTTAATAATGCATTTAGATTCTGGTCACACATGTGTATAACTTCACATAGCATACACCTTTATTGGGATTTAATCATAGTAACATTAGTGAAAAGAACTGTATTTTCAGAGAGTACTATAATACCTGGTACAAAATAGGCATGATGAAAATAATTACTTAATTTACAAATGATTGACTCTCTAGAATAAACCATTCTGCTTACACAGAAACTGAATCTATATCAGTTGATCTAAATTTTGACATTTTTACAAAATTGTTAATTAAACAATTGGCTCCTTCATGTTCACCATCTTGCCTAAAAACCCTTCCTTGTCTTTCCAATATACACACACTATATGTAAATAGGATATACCATTTTTTTTAGAGTTAACTTCAAACCACTCAAAAATATCCTACCATACTTACAGAATGGATACTTATATAATAGTTACCAATACAATACTTATCATTCTGTGATATTTTATGCAAAAATTTATTAACCGGGTTATATACATCCCCTGTGTCTTTTTCATAGATTAAATATAGAATTATGTGAACCAACCATTTATTAAACAGTTAGGGATTGATTTTAACCAGAAGTAGAGCTCCTAGGCACTAAAAATATAAACATTGATCAAAAACATGCTCTGACTAAAGCAAAATCTAGAAAAGAGTCTATCTATAATCTTGGATCACAGCCTGCTTAATTAGAGGTAAATATTTTAGTTATATTAGGTTTCCCTAACATTCGTGGAACTATGATATTTATACAGATCTGTGGCATTAAACTATTAGCTTAAATTTTATTGAACACCAACGTTATATTATATGAACACATGACCCTTTTTGTACTTTTTAAAAAATAATATCACCTATGATTTTACTACTTATATAGCTTTCTACTGGGACCATTATGATTATAGAAATTGTTTGTCTCTTGGGAGTATTGAATTACATGATTTTTATCAAAGAGGAACCTCCAGTATCTAAAGCCCATGTTTTTAAAATTGTCCTTTTGTATAATATACATAATATTTTCATGGTTTTATATTTTAATAAAGAGTGTATTTTGATGTAAATATTTGTTCACAACTCCCTTGGGAACTTTTTAGGTATAATCTGAAGCAACCCCTGTATGTGGAGAGTAGGGAGAAACCAAAGAAAGAGGCAGACCACTCCAGATTGGTAGGTGGCAGCTTTAAAAAACAAGGGAACTTACTTAGGAGGTTTGTTTTGGGCAATCTCAAGATGAATACATCTTTTCAGCTGCCTGGCAATTCTTAGAGGTTTATGTAGTGGTCTTGACTGGGTTCAGACACATATACCATGCAAATAATCTCAGCACCACAATTTAGCCTCAGTCTGTGTCCTTGGGACAGCTTCTGGGAATGGCAAAGGCAAGTAAATGCACATTCCAAGGACTGGTTAACCTTCGATTGCCTGGGTCCAACTTACAGGTCAGCCAGTGGTCACATCTTCTCACTGACTTCCCCAACATCATCACTGGTGCCCTTGGTTATCTATATGGAAGGAATGGCATTAGAACCAAAGCAGTTCAATGAGACATTACCTCCATCTGTTGACAGAACCACATTTTTGGCACAGCCTCAAAGATAAACTAATGGGGGTGCCTGGGTGGCTCAGTGGGTTAAAGCCTCTGCCTTTGGCTCGGGTCGTGATCCCAGGGTTCTGGGATCGAGCCCCGCATCGGGCTCTCTGCTCGGTGGGGAGCCTGCTTCCTCCTCTCTCTCTCTGCCTGCCTACTTGTGATTTCTGTCTGTCAAATAAATGAGTAAAATCTTTAAAAAAAAAAAAGAGAAACTAATGAGCTTCCAAAGAGAATGAACTTTTTTTGCTTTTTAGCTAATACAGAATATAAGAGACCTGATCTGAAGATCTGCAAAGTTCATCAAAGAACTCATCTGCTTTATTGGGTTGTAGTAAGATTTCGCTATAGTTAGAGAACATAGGACACAGCTGGTCTCCAGCTGGTGCTTTGTACTATTTCACTGAAGTGGAATGTTTGTTACACCAAACTTCATTAAAATTAAATTCCACCTTAACTCTATTTACAATGAAAATTAATGTGTTTTATAAGGCAATGCTCAAGATTCTACAAGATATAGCATAAGAATAAATAAAATAGAATATGTTATGTATAATTTAATAGAGCAAAGAGAAGGTTCTGAAAGAAATTTTAAAAGAATCATTTAAAGGAAAGTCAGTATTTAGAGATTAGTAATATCCACAGTTTGATGAAATTATTCTTGATGCTGAGAGTCCTATAATCAATCAATCTAGTAAGTAGTAGACTTGAGATCAAACTACGGAAGAACCAACTGACCATAAACATATTTATTAAAATATATAAATATTCAAAAACAGAAATGTGATCTAAAAAGGAGGAACATTTATCAATTAATAGTAAAGTAAACACAATATAAGTAACTCAAATATGAACCTAAGACCTGAGACTTGGGAAAATAAGGGCAAATGGTAAAAGATAAAGACAATCAGAATAGAGAAATAATTTAGAATTTGCTTCCAGTATGATTGGCTTTAGACTTGCAGCCATTCCATTTTTGCTATAAATTATAGAAGACCAATAAAATAATGGTTTAAATAATTTAGGAATTTATTACATAAATTGACAAGGCTGGAAGGGAGCCATTTCACAGTGCAGTGACTTACTGATGTCATTAAGGATCCAGGTTTTTCTTATTTTGTTCTGTCATCCTCAGCATAAAAATAATATTCATGTGACAGTTGCAGTGGACCTGAGCATCAACTGACATGCAATAATGTACCAATAAGAAGGGGAAATGAGTTTTAAAAAGTTGTCTCTTTTCTCTGCTCTCCTTTCCATAAAGTAATAAGCTATTCTTCTAAAAACACCTGGCAACCATTCTCTTGAGGATCAGTGGTCAGGAAACAACCATTGTCTGTCAAGAGACAAATGAATAGCAGCAAGGACAGAGTTTCAATAGTTGGCTTTTATTCATAGATAAAAAATAACCCACAGTAAAAAGGTTACTTTTATATAAACACTCTTACACACAATTTGTATTTTAATAAAAATAGCAGTTCTATAAAACTATATTTACCATACACTGGAAAAAAGCACTTTGGTATTTTCTTTAGTGTAAATTGATTTTGACCCACTAAATGAATTTTATGACTCACAGTTGGGTAATATTCCATAGGTTGGAAAATGCTCACTTACCTATTTCTTGGGGTTGGCAGTTGGTAAATAGTTTCTGTGAGCCAGGAAGTTGGACAAATGACTTAGGCATGTATTCAACAATGTCCCACTACCAGAGACACAATGTGGCAAAGTGACTTGCTTTCACTTTTCTCTGCTTTCCTTTTCATAGGAATTATGAAACTAGGAACTAGGAACTACCGGCTATTTGCCCAATGTGGATGCCATCCAGATTGTCCCCTCTATAAAGTTCAAAGTTGCTCTGAAATCAGCATTCTCCTTTGCTTGACATAGGAAACCATGTTTATTGGCTCAGTGTATGTTAAAAAAAGATTGTATTAATTCAGACAATGTGTGAAGGATTATTAAGCTATCATAACACAGCATTTTAAAAATAAGATGATTCCTAGCCAAGTAAATATTCACTTGGTGTCAGGTAATACAACCAACTATAGCAAAAACAAAAATCAAGCAGTATAAGGAAAATGCTTAGTTACATAAGTGTCAACCACTAAGCAAGTGAGCTATTTCTGGGGTTGTCAGTTTGTGTCTGCCTTTTAGCCCATTCTCAATTTTCACAGGTATAATTTTTCCTTTTCCTTTTCTGGACACACTAGCAGTATTTTACTCCAAATGTGTGAAATATAGAAGAACAGAACGGGAAATAAAGTATTTTGACCCACTTGGTAAGTTTAAAAGAACATGGCTTTATAAAACTCAAGTATTACAGAAAACCCAGTATAAGACATTAACATTCTATCATAGAGGTCAAATGATTGGCCTTATAGAAACTATGTATTCAGTCCATTGTGGTTTTGTTTTTGTTTTCTGATGCTAGTTTGGAAGACATAGATGGGCAAATGTTATGATTGGGAGTAACAGGGGAAGCAGGCAAGCAAAGAACCTAATAAGCAAACCAACTTGTAAAATAGTCTATTTCTGATTAAAGACAGAATTACTTCTGGAGTGGGGGGAGAGTCTTCCTTTTTGTATAGTCATTGACTTCTAGATTTTCTGAGCTATTTCATGTAAATGTCTGATTTCATGAAAAGATAATATTTGTGATTATTATTGACTAGATATGTAAATATATGCCTTTATAACTTTCTAAAGTGTTTAAGAGCAGTCATGAGTAAATTTTTTTTTACATATATTCATTGTCCATTTCTGGGTTTTCTATTCTGTTCCATTGATCTATGTGTCTGTGTTTGTGTCAGTACTACACTGTCTTGTTCACTACATCTTTTTTTGTTTTATTTTATCTATTTGTTTATTTGAGAGGGAGCAAGCACGAGAAGGGGGAGGTGTAGAAGAATAAGCAGATTTCCCCACTGAGCATGGCTCTGTCCAAGGACCCAGGTCTCAAGACCCTGAGATCATGACCTAAGCTGGAATGAGTTGTTGGACACTTAACTAACTGAGCCACCTAGGTGCCCTTTGTTCACTACAGCTTTGTAATATAACTTGAAGTCTGAATTGTGATGTCCACAGCTTTTTTCTTTTTTTAAGTTCTTCATTTTTAAAAAAAATTATTTAAATTCAACTTAATTAGCATATAGTGTATTAGTTTCAAAGGTAGAATTTTGTACTTCATCAGTCCCATACGACACCAATGGTTACATCAAGTGCCTTCCTTAATGCCCATCACCCAATTACTCCATATCACCATCCACCTCTTCTCCAGCAACCCTCAGTTTGTTTCCTATAGCTAAGTATCTCTTATAGTTTGTCTCCCTCTCTGTTTTTATCTTATTTTATTTTCCCTTCCCCTATGTTTATCTGTTTTGTTTCTTGCTTTTCTTTTTCAAGATTTCTTTGTCTATTTTGGGTCTTTTGTGATTCCATACAAATTTCAGGATTATTTGTTCTAAATCTGTGAAAATTGCTGGTGATGATAATTGCATTAAATGTCCATTGACAGATGAATGGATAAGATGTGGTTTGTACATACAATGGAATATTACTCGGCCATAAAAAAAGAATGAGATCATGCAATTTGCAGCAAGGTGGATAGAGCTAAAGAGTACAATGCTAAGTGAAACAAGTCAGTCAGAGAAGGACAAATACCATTTGATTCCATTCATGTGGAATTTAAGAGACAAAAGAAATAAACACAGGGGAATAAAAAAGAGACAAACCAGAAAACAAACTCTTAACGATAAGAAACAAACCAAAGGTTACCAGAGGGGAGGTGGGTAGAGTGATGAGCTTAATAGGTGATAGGGATTAAGGAGGGTATATGCAGCCATGAGCACTGGGTGTTGTATATAAGTGATGGATCATTAAATTCTGTACCTGAAACTAATAATTACACTGTATTTTAACTAACTAGATTTTAAATAAGAGTTTGAAAAAAAAAAACTTTAAAAATTTAATTTTCTAAAATCACCAAAAAATTTTAAAAATAAAAATAAACATTGTCAAGTCCCATTTAAAAAATAATGAAATGAATATCCATGTTGTACTCCTACTCATCTTAGATACCATTTTGTAGATGGGAGGGAGTAGGTCTTGTTTTTGGATTTCTTAATGTACTTACAGTCTTGTTTGTTTAATTATATTTTTGTTTTTGTCTTTTTTCGCTTTCTAGTTTTCCTAAAAAATCAAAAAATCAAAACTAAAAACTGAAATACTTCTGTTTCAATTTTGTTAACAAGCTGAACGTGTAGTGAAATAATGTAGTTTTTAATATTAAAACAAAAAGGCATGTGCATTCTTAAAATTACTATTTAGGAAAAATAGAGAATAGAATTACTCCTAAAACTAAGCAAGGTATTTTCCTGTGGCATAACCTAAAACTTAGTTCATTTTCTTCCTAAAGAGAAAGAAAAAGAAAACAGTAATACTTGGCCACTTCGTTTATTTGGGTTCTAGGGATTTGTCAGATCTATAATCTGTAGATGACTCCATAATACTTTTAAACATAATAAGGGAATGAAAAAAGAGAGAAGTAGGGTGATCGCATAACTTATTTCCAGACTAGAAAACTTCTTGAAAGTAGCAAGGAACACTATTAATAACTTTGTAACAACAACAATTCCACAATCAGGAAGAAAAAGAACATAAATTTATTCTAACCATAGAAGCAATTCTCGGGTTCTTTTGCCTAGCATAAACTTTCTTCATTTGTTAAAAAACAATGTTCTTTATTATTATTCTGACATTATTGACCGCTTATTATGTGCCTGTCCTTTGCTAAGTATTATACATGCATCGTTTCATTTTTCTTTTAGAAAACCTATGAGGTAGATATTATTATTTTATTTAGCTCATGAAAAGAAACTGAAATGAGGCTCAAACTTTTCATTATAATGATCTGATGTCTTGCACTGCTTCAGATGTTATCATTTGCCTCCCTAAATAAACCACTAAAGCAGCAGAAGAAATGAAAAACAGGTATAAATCTTCAGGTATAAATCCTTCCATGGGGCCTTTATAGAGCACTTACCTCGCAGCATCTGTGAGAACATTGCATCAAACAAACTGCAAACCTGTTTTCAAGCAGAGATGATAAAGGAATTAAGGTACTTTAAATGATGTGGCCAAAACTCACTCATCCATATAGCAAATAGGGTATATGCAATAGGGATTTATATGCAAAGAGTTTTTGAGCTACTAATTATGAAACACTGAAGTAAATAAGATGGAAGAAATCAGGTTCTTAACTATAAGGAGCCAGCATGGAGCATCAAGATAAAATAGGTAAAAATAGCTCTACCACGTGGCATGATTAGATTAGGAGCCCAGCGGAAGTGTGTTGCCACAGATGAAGTGATGGGCAAGAAGAGCTTTCCAAGTAAATGAACTGAACTGACCAAAGAAAGAAATGCCCATTCTGCTTTCAGGAAAAAAACACATTGCTTTTATTGGAGAGGAAATATACAGGTACATCTGCATATGCATGTGTATGTACATATATATTTGCATATATAAATACTCACTTAAGTACTCATACTTACACATATATGTGCATGCATACACAAGAATACATGCATCCTTACCAGCTCTGTGAAATAAAGAAAACAGGACAATGAAGCCTGTGTGACATTCCAATTATAAAAATAGTATTCCTAATTACAAAACTCATTTTGGTTTGGGGGGGTTTGTTTGTTTGTTTGCTTGTTTTCATTAATTTCAGACGTAGTGTTCTACAATTCATCAGTTGCATATGATACCCAGTGCTCATCACATCAAATGCCCTCTTTAATGCTCCCCCCCAATTATCATCTCTCCCATTTACCTCCCCTTCAGCAACCCTCAGTTTGTTTCCCATAGTTAAGGGTCTCTCATGATTTGTCTCCCTCTCCAGTTTCTTTCCATTTAGTCTTCACTCCCTTCCCTATGCGCCTCTGCAATGTTTCTTATATTCCACATATGAATGAAACCATATGATAATTGACTTTCTCTAATTGACTTATTTCACTTAGCGTAATACCCCCCAGTTCCATCCACATCAATGTAAATGGTAAGTATTCATCCGTTCTGATTACTAGTAATACTCCATTGTATATATATACACCACATCTTCTTTATCCATTCATCAGTCTAAGGACATCTCAGCTCCTTCCACAGTTTACCTGTTGGACATTCCTGCTATGAATATTGGGGTGCAGGTCTCCCTTTGTTTCACTATATCTGTATCTTTGGGATAAATACCTAGTAGTCCAATTACTGGGTTGTAGGGTAACTCTTTTTTTTTTTTTTTTAAGAGTAACTTTATTTTTAACTTCTTGAGAAATCTCCATACTCTTTTCCAGAGTGGCTGTACCAGCTTGCATTCCTACCAACAGTGTAAAAGGGTTCCCCTTTCTCCACATCCTTGCCAACATTTGTTGTTTCCTTATTTTAGCCATTCTGACTGGTGTAAGGTGGTAGGTATCCTGTGGCTTTGATTTGTATTTCCCAGATGCTGAGTGATGTTGAGCATTATTTCATGTGTTTGTTGGCCATTTGGATGTCTTCTTCGGAGAAGTCTGTTTGTCTCTTCTGCCCATTTCTTGACCATATTATTTGTTTTCTGGGTGTTGAGTTTGATAAATTCTTTATATATCTTGGGTACTATTAGCCCTTTATCTGATATATCATTTGCAAATATCTTCTTCCATTCCATAGGTTGCCTTTTAGTTTTGTTGACTGCTGAAACTCATCTTAAATCTCAGATTAAGGAACTTTTTTTTGTCCCCATTACACTTAATCATCAAGCTTCCATCATATAGAAATTATACGTCTGTTATTTGTGTAAAAGATAACATAAAATTCCCTTGACACTCACCCTAGTATCACTTAGGTAATTGTTATATTTGTCACTGTGTTTTCAGGGCATTTTGCAAAGAAGAATAAAGCTGTAGCTTTATAAAGCTCAGGCTAATCTATTTGCCTTTTTGAAATAATAAAAGACCCATTCAGGAAGCTTCATCTATGGATAATATGTTTTTCACAAAATGATACATTTAATAGATAAAAATCAAAAAGTGAGGTGGGGCAAGGCAGATACACGTGTGTTACTTTATTTAAAATGACATTTAGAAGCCAAATAAGAAAGAAGAGGTCTCCTTTCAAATATATTCATTATTGCAAAATGAAACACTCTGTGTCTGTTTTTCCTAAATTTGACATTTCTTTTTAGAATTTTAAGATCCCTGCTCCACAGGAAGCCTGCTTCTCTCTCTCCCTCTCTCCCTGCTCATATTCCCTCTCTCACTGTGTCTCTCTCTGTCAAATAAATAAATAAAATCTTAAAAAAAACACCCAGTATACTCTACTCTCTCCAGAGCATTCAGAAATTATTCTAAAGATTCAACAAATTTCCAGTCACCTCCTTAATATTAATGCATAAATTATAGTTTAATTTTTATGTTCATATTATTCCTTTTTTCTCTGATTCGAAATCTAGGTAGGCATTAGCATAATTTTTCCCTCCAAGATGTATGAATTTTCTCAAAGGTATAACATCTATTACTTGATAACGGATATTTATCATATATTGGCAGGCTGAATGGAGAAAAGATACTTTTGTGAATACTTTCAAAAATAACAAAACTGAAAAAAAATTCTTTCTATTCTCTGTATATATAAGATAACCTCAGTAGATGAAATAATTTTTTTCTTATAGGGTATTTTCAAAAACTTCTATTCAATATGTTTATTTTCTATAGCTGTCATTATTATTTTGTTTTCTGTCACTAATCTGATGATTATCCTTAGATTATTTTTCTTTTTTTTTCTTTCTTTCTTTCTTTATTTATTTATTTTCCGATTTATTTATTTTCAGAAAAACAGTATTCATTATTTTTTCACCACACCCAGTGCTCCATGCAAGCTGTGCCCTCTATAATACCCACCACCTGGTACCCCAACCTCCCACCCCCCCGCCACTTCAAACCCCTCAGACTGTTTTTCAGAGTCCATAGTCTCTCATGGTTCATCTCCCCTTCCCAATTTACCCAAAAGCACATACCCTCCCCAATGTCCATAACCCTACCCCCCTTCTCCCAACCCCCCTCCCCCCAGCAACCCACAGTTTGTTTCATGAGATTAAGAGTCACTTATGGTTTGTCTCCCTCCCTATCCCATCTTGTTTCATGGATTCTTCTCCTACCCACTTAAGCCCCCATGTTGCATCACCACTTCCTCATATCAGGGAGATCATATGATATTTGTCTTTTCCGCTTGACTTATTTCGCTAAGCATAATACGCTCTAGTTCCATCCATGTTGTCGCAAATGGCAAGATTTCATTTCTTTTGATGGCTGCATAGTATTCCATTGTGTATATATACCACATCTTTGATCCATTCATCTGTTGATGGACATCTAGGTTCTTTCCATAGTTTGGCTATTGTGGACATTGCTGCTATAAACATTCGGGTGCACGTGCCCCTTTGGATCACTACGTTTGTATCTTTAGGGTAAATTCCCAGTAGTGCAATTGCTGGGTCATAGGGCAGTTCTATTTTCAACATTTTGAGGAACCTCCATGCTGTTTTCCAGAGCGGTTGCACCAGCTTGCATTCCCACCAACAGTGTAGGAGGGTTCCCCTTTCTCCGCATCCTCGCCAGCATCTGTCATTTCCTGACTTGTTGATTTTAGCCATTCTGACTGGTGTGAGGTGATATCTCATTGTGGTTTTGATTTGTATTTCCCTGATGCCGAGTGATATGGAACACTTTTTCATGTGTCTGTTGGCCATCTGGATGTCTTCTTTGCAGAAACGTCTGTTCATGTCCTCTGCCCATTTCTTGATTGGATTATTTGTTCTTTGGGTGTTGAGTTTGTTAAGTTCCAAAAGACAACTGACAGAATGGGAGAAGATATTTGCAAACGACATATCAGATAAAGGACTAGTGTCCAAAATCTATAAAGAACCTAGATTATTTTTCATTTAAATTTAAAGCATTTATTTTCACGTATTCCTAGCTTGGTTTAACATGTGTACTATACTGGGGGGTTATATAAACACTGACAAAATTAATAGTTTGACAGAAATGAAGGCAAGATAGTAGGACTCAGACACTTTCTCAGTCTTGCCTTTTCTTTACTTGCCAGGCATGTGTACTAAAATCTTTCGTAATTTACATCAGCTCATATTGCCAGTGCCTGATATGCTCAGCACTGCTTAACAGTACATTAAGAGTTAACTTTCCCATGTGTGTAAGGAGGGATTTGGAACAAGACTTCTCATTCTTCTCCTAGGTATCTTGTGGGATTTACTGAGAGATGAGTTAAATTCACTTTCCTCAGCTCTTAGGAACACTGGGTTGCAGCTCCCCTACCCATCCCTTGGGTGCATCCAATCTGTTGACTAAATTACTGGCATATCATCCCCTTCCAGCTCCCTTCTAGGATTTCACTGAGCTTTATATTCTGGCATGGTCAGCTGAAAGTTCTGATCTCCTCATTTGGTCTGTGCCAGTAATTCCCCTCGGGGGTCAACCACTGCTTCTGGTATCCTTTGAATCAAACAGATGTCGTCCAGCACATTATCTTTCATGAATAATATAGGCCTTTCACTTTATTTCCTGGCAATTTGGTCATTGACTCTAGGTTTCATATTGAAAACTGTTTGTCTATATTGAGTTTTCCTTGTTCTTTATACTCATTTTTTTCTTTTGTATTTTCAATCAAAAAGTATGGTCTTGGGGCCCTTGGGTGGCTCAGAGGGTTAAGCCTCTGCCTTCGGCTCAGGTCATGGTCTCAGGGTCCTGGAATCGAGCCCTGCATTGGGCTCTCTGCTCAGCAGGGAGCATGCTCCTCCAGCCCCGCCTGCCTCTCTGCCTACTTGTGATCTCTCTCTCTCTCTCTCTCTGTCAAATAAATAAAATTAATCTTTAAAAAGAATCTATTTTTTAAAAAGTATGGTATTAGTGGATTTCAATTCTCTAGCTTGTTCTGTGTTCCCTAATTGTCATAGCTCAGTCCTATGCCTTTCCTTCCTATTCCTTCTCTAGCGAGTGGGTATTTTCATCACAATTTTCTCACAAATCACTATGACAAAGGATCCAATAAGCTTATTTACACAGAAAAAAATTTAAGATATTTATATTCAAAGGAAACAAAGTTTGGGCCAAAGGAAAGAGGAAAATGTAATATGTCTCAAGCCATGATTGATGGATTTGGCCTACAAACCACACCAAGTGCCTTCCATATTGTTGAAGTTTATGACCATCATAATGTAGAGATATGTTGCTTTTAGGGAATAATTAGTCACTCATTAATGGAGAATAATCTGGCTTTATAAATCTTTAAAGGAAGAAGAAATTCCACAGCCAGGGTCTGAGAATATTTGGTGAGTTTTTGGCCTCTGTGATGAAGCAAAAAGTCCTTTGTGTTTCAATATATATTCTATTCAATAGCATTAGTTCTTTACAACTCCAGAGTCTTAGATTTAAATAGCTCATTGGGGAACAAGTTATTTTATTGGTCTCCAATTACTAGTTGTCCAGACCTCAGACTAAATCAGTTCTCTACTCTGGTCCATTATGATATCCACCAGTTTTTCCTGAAAAGAAATTGTAGGTGATAAAACTAATAACTCAAGGGAAAGGACAATTGTGACATTTAACAAGGACAAAATAAATGGTTCAATTTAAGGCCAATATAGCTTTGCAGAATATGAAATGCCATACCCTTAGTTGTCCCAAAAGGCCAACATTTTTCAAAATCTCTCTGAAATGCTAAGTAATATTTGATAAGAGTCTACAATCTTTATAAAATATATATCTTTATATTAAATAGGTTATGGCCTTCCATTTAACACGTATCTTTTCAAAGTCTAGAATTCAAAAATACTGCAGTCTTCTTCTACATTCAGCTTACTTATATTTTAAAAAGGCACTCCTTTTTCTAAACATATAAAAAATCTATTTCTTTTTTCTCTAAGATTGCATTATACTCTGAGAAGTTCAAAGCAATTAATCATCTCAGTTCATTTGATTGTGCTAAGTGTTCTTATTTTCAGAAATGCAGAAACCAAGTCTGAAAGGAGAACTTTATACACAGTAAAATAGGTACGAATGTACTTACCAATGTACAATGGAATCTAACCAATCATCCTCAGTATTGTTATTTATTTACATTAAAAAACAAAAAAGAAAAGACTTTATACTTATTATTTATTCCAATGCTTTTCAATTTTTAGCCCACTAATATAAAATAATCTTTTAATAAAGATAGCTTGAAAACTTTAAGTTTAAATTTAAATTTCTTATGAGTTTAAATTTCTTATGAGTCAGCCATGTTAATGGAAAAAAGGGAGGTTATTAGTACTTGATATTTTCCAGAGTGTGTTAGAAAACACAAGTCTTTATAGATAGATTGAACTAAATTTAAAACTCAGTTATACTGTGACCAAGGAACTAGCATAACCTATGTGATTCAGTTCATTCATCTTTAAGAGGTATGCTACCAACTCACCATCTTATGAAGTTTGTAGGAATAGATACCAGAAAGTGCCTTGGCCTGTATGTATCAAGGGTGTAACAGGGTGGGAACATAGACCTGTTTCACCAGTTCTTATAATTATTACTCATGCTAATGTAATTCAAACAGCTACTGGTAACTGGTAGACAGTCATGTAGCCAAAATTGAGGACATAGAAAAGGGCACTGAAACTAAAACACCATTAAGAATGGCAACAAACAAACAAACAAACAACAACAACAACAAAAGACAAAACAGCACAAAACAAAAAACTACTTAAATGTCCTCCATTCAAATCAGGGAATTTCCAGTAGCACCTGGGAATCACTGTGAGAAACTGTCCTGTCCCCTAGTCTATACAGCTATCTTTATGAAGTACCTCTTTCACAAACTTCTATTACTCTTTGTATCTGTTGGTCTATGTATCAGTCATTCCTGAGCCAATTATGTGGATTATGTTGTCATTATTGAAAAACATATGTTAAGTGTTTAAACATAATAAATAAACTCTTAATAAATGTTATGTATTTATTTGTCCTCTTTTCAATATATACTATGTGCCAGTGACCATACTTCCCATTTACATATGTATTTCTCTTAGATTTCTCATAAAAACTCTGAGTGTCACATACAACTGTGATTTTGCAGACCGGGAAATTAAACCCTAATGTAAAAAAAAAGACAACTCTAGTAATTGGCTGAATTGTTTGAGGCCCAAACCTGACTCAAATCATAAGTTTTGTTTTCCACTCTCCTGTAAGCCTTAATTTCCAGTGAAGCATTCAAGTGCAAAAACAGACAAAAAAATAAATAATAATAATAATAATAATATTTATTCTTTATATCTAAGGAAACAGCATATAGTGAAGAAAACTGACGCACTGTAGATTACTCTCAAACTGATGTATAGAGTAAGAAATACAATTAAAATATTGGTGTAGATAAGGAGCAATGGAGAAAAAATAGCCTCTTCAACAAATGATGCTAGAATAACCAGATATCCATATTCCAAAAAACACAGACCTAGACACGATCCTCTACCTTTCTCAAAAATTAACACAATATGGATTGTAGACCTAAATGTAAAACACAATATGTATAAATTCTACAGGAAAACTTGCATGAAAATCTAGGTGACCTTGAGTTTAGTGAGGAGCTTTTAATCCTTTTTTTTTTTTAATTGAGCTGTAACTGACATACAACTTTACATTGATTTCAGGTGTACAGCATAATAATTTGGCATTTGTATATGTTGTCAAATGATCGTCACATTAAGTCTAGTTAACATCTGTCACCTTACATACTTACAATTTTTTGTTGTGAAATTTTTAAGATGAGTTTTTAGATACAACACCAAAAGCACAATCCATGCAAAGAGAAATTGGTAAGTTAGACCTTATTAAAATTAAAAACAGTTGTTCTGTGGAAAACATTTTTAAGAGAATCAGAAGATTAGCCACAGAATTTCATGAAAACATTTGCAAAACATATATGATAAAGAACTCTTAAAAATCATTAAGTGAGCAAAGAACCCTCTCCCCGAGATAAACCAAAGATCTGAGCAGACTTTACAGTGACGAAGATATATAGTTAGCCAATAAGCATAATGACAGGTGCTTAACGTCATTTGTCATTAGGGAATTACAATCAAACAGTGAAATACCACTACACAATTAGTAGAATAGCTGAAATCCAAAAAACTGAACATACCCACTGATGTTTAAGGTGCAATGGCAGGAATTACTTTGAGGGAATGCAAAATGGTGTAACTACTTTGGAAGACAGTTTGGTATTTTCATACATTGCTAAACATAAACATCTTATCATATGATATATAAATCATGTTTCTATTTACTTCCCCAATTGATTTGAAAATGTATGTCAACAAAATCCTGCACACAGGAACACACAATGTTTAAAGAGATATAAAAAATAATATAAAAAGAAATACCCTGAACTGAGTTTAGGCTGAGGAAGAGTTCGTTAACAAAACTAAATCAGCTTCTTTATCAAATTAAAAGATTTCTAGGTATGTTCAGTGGACAAATGTGACCATCATTACTCAAGAAAAGAATAGCATTCAACCACAGAATCATTTCCCCCACCCTGAACCTTTTGGTCTTAGAGCATATCCTGGGACTTCTGTTTCCTAAAATATTCACATTAAGGAATAAGACATCCCACTTTCATACATCTGGGAGGTGAATAAAAGATTACTCTGGGCTAAACCCTGGGCATTGCAGATAATATGTTAATTTTAGTTTGTATATTTGTTTGTATTTTTTTATTTTCAAACAGAGGGAAAAAGACATACTAAGAACAGAGTATTTATATCATCAGTCTCCATTTAATAGGAAAACCAAGGAAAGGGAAAAATACAAAATGAAATATTATTGTTCACTATTGGCATATTTCTCTGTCTATTTAATTGAACCAATTTTAAAATAGTAATGTAAATTTTTCTATAATTAATCTTAATTTACCATTCTATTTTCCTTGGAAGCACTTTGTTCTTTTTCTTTTTTTTCCTGATGGTATAGAAACGATCACAGTCTAAATGTGCTATAAATTATAGAAAGGGGAAGAAAGTCTGTATATATCTTCTACTTCCATATTTTAAAAGCACACAATGATTAAGCTAGTTTAGTGGCTATGAAGCATTTGACTGACTGAGCATTCATTCTGACATTTTTCAGGACCTTTCTCTCCTCTGGTTCCTACTGTTCAGTCTTGGAACCAGATAGAAAACAGTCCATCTTGACTTCTCCTCTGAAAATATGAAATTAAATAGTCTATAAAAATATAAAAATACAAAAATACTACGAATCAATACTAGCTGTAAAATTAACACAAGCATGATCCCAGGGCTCTGAGCTCCATGTCCAGCTCCCTGCTCAGCAGAGAGTCTGCTTCTCCCTCTCTCTCTGCTCTCTCTGTCTCTCAAGGAAGTAAAATCTTAAAAAAGAGAGAGAGAGAGAGAGAAAGAATGAACATCTTCCCTAAAAGATTGATATTCCAAAATTTAAAATGGTCTAGCTTTTATAATTAAACATATTTGTGCTTAGCCCAGTGAATGATATTAAAGACTTAATAAAAAATAGAGTTTTCTATAGCTGTCAAAATAAAACAACAGATACCGTACCCCATTAAACACAGATATATGAAAGTCATTTGGCATGCCATCCTAAAGTCAAAGATAAGTAGTTACTGCTGCCTTCTCTAAATCTGACATTCATACAATTACAACTATGTAGGTAATTTTTTACACAAAAACCAAAAAGAAATCCTATTGCTAAATAGTAAATATGTATATTTCCAAACATACTTTATGTGCTCCAACTACATTCTAAGTTCCTTTTACTTGTTTATCCAAATAAACTATTAATTGTTAGTTTCTTAAACTTAGCTATTCTGTTTAGTTCACCTTGTTAAAGCATTGACATTAGAGTGATTGATATTATGGTATATTGATATATGGTATATTGATATTATGATATATTGATATTATATTATGATATATTATGATATATTCTGTTTAGTTCACCTTGTTAAAGCATTGACATTAAAGTGATTGATATTATGGTATATTGATATATGGTATATTGATATTATGATAATTAATGAAGATTTTAAAAGTTTACAAATAAATACAATATAGTAAGGCTTGATGTGATATTTCATGCAAAGAAAAAATATTATTGGTCACCATTTTAATAAGTACAGAAAATGTAAATATGCAAAGACCTTTCAGGAAAAGGTAAATCCTAAATCATACTAATGAAAAGAAATTATAGAGGGGTGCCTGGGTGGCTCATTCTTTAAGCATCTGCCTTTGGTTCAGGTCATGATCCCAGGGTCTTGGGATGGATTCCCCCATCAGGCTCCTGCTGAGCAGGAAGCCTGCTTCTCCCTCTCACACTTCCTCTGTTTGTCTCCCCTCTCTTGCTGTGTCTCTCTCTGTCAAATAAACAAATAAAATCTTAAAAAAAAAAAAAAGGAACTAGAGAAAAAGTTCTATAAGGACAATTTAAATATACTGTTCATTAGCTTATTAACTTTTATTTTGAAATTTATTTTATATTTATTATATTTCAGTAGTATTCTAACAATTATTCTGTGATGATTCTATTAAATAATAAAGCTGAGATAATAAGGATGGTAATAATAACAAGTGTCCTTCTGTAAGTTCCTCTTATGCCCTAAGGATCATTGTTGGCTTATGTTAGTTCCCTTAATAATCACAAGTCATATAAGCTAAACATTATTATCTCAGTACTTTGAAACAGATGGTTGCATTTGTTGTATGCAATCTAGAAATTTAATGTGGTTTAAAAGTTGTTTTTGGAATCCATAAAATTGATATTTATATGGTGTTTTACATGTCCTGGTAGCATGGATGGGTATTTAGTAATTTAAACACAGTTGACTACTTTTAATATTTAAAATATAAAGATGTATATACCATTTTGAAAAACATAAAAGATTAAGATACTCTAAATGCAACCAAAAAAGCTTACCAAGTGATTTAATTTCTTTAATTTTAATATAGAGTATTGATATATCAATGGAGTATATCAATCCAACCAAAGAGTATATCAATAGAGTATCAACCTTGAAGCTTTTTTAAAAATTTTGAAATCACTTTACAGAGAAAAGACATACATTTCCAAAATGATTCTTATAACCAATATTTATTCTGAAATGTTGAAATGTAGTAAAAATGGTAAAAATCTCTATAGCTTTGGACACATTAATAGAGACTATAATGATTTATTTAGCACAAGTTATGTGCCAAAGATTATGCTGATCGATTCCTTTTGTTGTTTATTTTACCCTCACAATGAGATTATGAGATTTTATTACGTCAAATGTGAGAAGTGAAGTTCCAAGAGTTGAAATTGAAGGCATAACAAGAAAAATATTAAAAAAAAATCTGAGTAGAAAAACTAGAATTATTACTTCTTAATGTACTAGATGTAACTATTTAAAACTCAGAAAAATAAACCACAAGATTAATGAATCTAAACATTATGATTAATAAACAGGGGACACAAGCATCTCTTCATCCAGCGACCAGACAGGCTTTTCATACAGTGATCTTTGCAAGGTTCCCAAGTGCCCCAAGAGAGAGAAAATCCAACGAGCAAGCACTTTTTAAGTCTCTCCTTGAATCAATCATGTTGGTTTTCCCCAAGAAGTGGAATCAGGTCACAGTCATGTTGATTATTGTCATGGCGAGAAACATAATCAGTATGGGAAAAGACTACACGGATAGTAGCTATGGGGAAGTAAATTATTTGCAAGGAACTTCAGGTGCAAATTGATTTTTCTTAACTCAAGCCTGTACTCTGTCCACCACAGGGTCTATATCTGCAAACCAGAAACAAACAAAAAAAATAACAACTGTCCTAAGACTATTGGTTCTAAACCTTCTCCTCTCAAATGTTGACATCAAATGATGCCATCTTATTGGCATCTCCATACTGCTTGGTAAAATTCTCTTTTTTTCTCTTGCAGATTATTGTCTAATATGCCTCCAAAACTCCTGCTGGAGTCAGTTTCATTTATGTTGCCACTGCTGCTTCCTTCACTCCATTGGCACTCACACAAGAGCAAATGTGTTAACAGTATGTATTCCGGAGTCAAAATACATGTGTTCAAATCCCGACTATGTGACTTGGCAAGTTACTTATTCACTCGGCTCTATGTTTAATTCCTCATTTTTAGAATCAAAAGTATCAAGTACCTCCCTGACAGGGATAAGTGAATCTTAGTTAAAATAATATGTACAAACAAAATGCTCAGCATTTGCTGAATACTTTCTGCGTTCAATAATAAGTAGCTCTAATATTTTATTTGCCTCCTGCTATCTGTTATATGTAAATATCCTTAATTCTTTGTAAGACTGGTTTTTTTGTTACACTCCAATTCCTGCTTTCAAACTGGGTGATATAAGTAATATTATGGGTAACTTATCTAACAGTGTTGAGCTCTGAACTTTATTGTTTGTAAGAAATTTTTCTTCCATTTTTACCTTGATTAACTAACCTTCTCTACTGTACACTGAAGTGCCATTTCCACAGACTTGTCTTATCTGGAATCATGATTCCATACCTTTCACTCTTATGAATCCTTCTCATTTACTGCATTCCCTGTCCTAAATCTTCATTGGGACCTTCCAATTTTTTTTTCCAATTTATTTATTTTCAGAAAAACAGTATTCATTATTTTTTCACCACACCCAGTGCTCCATGCAAGCCGTGCCCTCTATAATACCCACCACCTGGTACCCCAACCTCCCACCCCTCCGCCACTTCAAACCCTCAGATTGTTTTTCAGAGTCCATAGTCTCTCATGGTCCAACACCCCTTCCAATTTACCCAAATGCACATACCCTCCCCAATGTCCATAACCCCCTTCTCCCAACCCCCCTCTCCCCAGCAACCCACAGTTTGTTTCGTGAGATTAAGAGTCACTTATGGTTTGTCTCCCTCCCTATCCCGACCTTCCAATTTTTGATTCCACTTTTCATTCTCTATCTACTGGCAGCCTCCTGACCTTTCTTACCTCCCTGTATAGAATCTTTAGTCAAGTTATCCTTTGTAAGTAACTTTCACTTTTTTTTTGGCTGCTCCAATGGGATTTTAAATCTTTTAAAGTGATCTTCACTTCCTGGCATAGAGTCTTCCTCATACTTATTTGGCTCAAATAACAATTCTTTTGACCACCGCCCCCCCAACCATTCTTGTTCACTTAAGTTTACTCATCAAATCCACTGGTGACAGCCTGAATGCATTATTTCAGGTAAACTTCCCATGTGTTTTCATTGTATAATTTAACCCTCCTAAATTTAACCCTCATCAAAACAATGTTTACCTAAACCATCAAACTGTACTTACTTATTTGTCAAATCTCTGATTGGCATTTGCTCCACTAAGCCCCTTGAGTGCAGGGACCACATCCGACTTGCTTGCCTTTTTAAATAGTGAACTGCTTTATAAATATTATCGTTATTGGTGTCCAGTGTCAGGACAGACAGGAGTACTCTTTTGGCTCTTTTTCTTCCCACATACCCCACTCTTCAAACTATTTTTCATTTGCTATGCAAAACAGAACTCTTTCTCTTAAAATTCTGAGTTTTAAAGCTAGTAATATAAACCGGGTTCTGTTAGGTCACTGTATCCAAGTCATCTGTTTTGTATTGGTTAATATTATTTCTTGCAGATGACAGGAAATGCAATTCAAACTGGCTTAAACAACAACACAAAAAATTTTATGGCCTTATGTAACTGAAATGTCCAGCTGTAAGTTTTCAGGTGCAGCTTGATCCAGAGCCCCAAACGCTGTCAACAGGACTTATTTTCTCTAAATGTCTTGGCTCTAAATATAATAGACCAGCTTTGTTCTCAGCCCCCCAGCCTGTCAGGTTTAAGTCTAATGAGGAATAGTCCCTGCCTCTCTTTCATTGGCCCCAGGAAGCATCACACTGTATCTCAATGGCTTTCTTTGGGTACTCATCACTTAACCATCACTGCATGCAAGAGAATGTTCTATTTCATTTGGTCAAAGTCCTAACCCTGATATTAGGAGTGGAATCCTATGTTAAGCATCTGGACAGAGACTTTCTCAAAAGGAAGTTACAGAACCATCTTATATAGCTACCAGATTAAGAATATGCAGCAAACACACACAGATGTGTACTTGTACACACATGTTCACTATAAATCACATAACTAGAAAGGCATTGATGGAATCATATATGCTCATATTTATATTGCTTACTCTTACCATTTAGGTCACATAAACAAGAAAAACATGTCATGCAGTGAAATGCAACAAGATCCATCGCTCTAATTGTAGGACAGTTAATCATCTTTATTATATTTTTTTTCTACTAAGATTTTAAGATAAAATTCAAACCATGGAATTGGTGATATTTGTGCTTATCTTAGATATTCACGTAGATATATCAAGATTCATTGTATATATTTCAGTTAAGCCTTAATTGAAATATATTACAAATTCAAATTTCTTCAGTTCCAAAATTAGCAAAGTAAAGAAATAATCTCATGTTCATGAAATATCAAATATGATTAATTATTATAATAAAAGAGCTTAATGTAAGGAAACCACAGGTGGGACCACGTGTGTCTTTATCTATATCATCTATATCCATGAGAGCATATACTTACCCAGCCTACAAGATAAAGGTGGGGCACAGCAGGAGGAAGTTGGAAGGAAGACACTGTATACACTAAAAGTAATGTGATGGGAATTCAAACCCAAAATGTCAATTCTTAAATTAATTAGAAAAATAAGATAACTGTCAGAAGAAGGGAAAACCTGTGATTGAAGATGAATTCACAGGTGTGGAGTGAGAGGGAGCATTTGAGTAGGTCCTGGTCCTGCCACTTGCTATTTGACTTTGGTGAGCCATTGAGATTCTGGTTCGGTTCTGATTTCTTTCTATAAATGGACATAATAAGACCTAACTCTCCAGTATTGATAGCAAATATCTATAATACCATAATATTAAAGTCAATTACTACTCCATCTTGGAGATTGAGTGTTAATTTATAAGGCAGAGGGGGAAGAGAGGATGAACATGAAGAAAAAGCTAAACACTCTTAGGCACAAAAGTAAGTGTACTGTGGTACTCCGGAATGTATTCTCTCACCCATTCTTTCTCCAAATCTTAGATTTTAAAATTCAAGAAATGAAATGATGACTTGTTTTCATGAATGTCATTCCTTTTACTTAATACTACTTTACTTAATTTTAAGTTTTTTACTTTAATCTTACCAATACTTTACTTTAATTAATTGTACCAATACATTTTCCCCCTCTATGTTAAAATCTTGAATGCCGGCTATCAGCATCTACTCTAAGATCATTGATAACTTTCCTACTGGACATGTGGAAGAATTCCCAAATTACTTTACTTAAACAGTTAGCTAATGCCTTTTGGTGTTCCGGTTTTCAAATCATATCTAAGTATGGTGGCTATATTTAGACAGGCAAGGCTTAAATAGAAGGAATAATAAGCTGTATCTGACCACCTGCAGCAAAGAAGATGCAAGCCTTGATTTCTGTAAAATTATTATAAAATACTTTATAAATTATTATCTCTCTCTCACCTCTCTTGAGAAAATGTTGAGCATGTTCACATTATCAATTATTCATTGGTTAATATATCAGTAAAGATTTATAGAGGGTACATTCTTTAAGCTTTCCAAAAAATCATTTGGACACAAAATTGATGGTGGACCTTTCCAGGCAGGTATACAGATTGATTACTAAGTCAAAATGTTTTATCAATGAGTATTATGATTTTTAAGAAATGGAAAAATAATTTAACGATGCATGCCCTTTTCATAAGGACATCTAATTTTCTCTTTGGGAGCAGAGTCTCTTTGCCTTGTAACCACAAAGACTGAAAAGGAATCCTTTTTATTCCCAACTCCCTCAAACTGGGATACATTTTTATGAATGTGGTTTTTAAAACTGCACATGTGTTTAACTTGGTTTTTGACTTCACAGTCCAACAATTTAGGCAATGACTGACCAAAGCATAAAATCATATAATACCATTCTAGGTTTTATATACAGAAAAAATACAAAGAATTTCTGGAATACAAAGAAATGATACATCTACACATTCCCATCAGTCCTCCATGTGTGCCTGTACAATATTCCATGCTCCACACACACATCTCAAAGCGTTTCCTCCTCCTGAGTAGGGAAATGAGGCTCAAAGGTATCTATGTTTTTTCTGTCTCTGCTTCCATTAATCCAAGAAGTCTGTCCTGTCCCATCAGACATTGTTTCTTTTTTCTCCATTTTCAACTATTCCCAATAGTTTTATATCTGAAATTTCTAAATGCTTTAACATTGTTTCAACATGATTTTTATAAATGGCACCATTATAAATATCACTGGTTTTACATATTTAGTAGCTAACTCTTGCAAACTTAGTTTGATAAAATGAGTGAATTCATATTTGGAATAAAAACACAACTAACGATTTTGTCAGAAGTTCCAAAACAGCATGACTGCAATGAATCATGAGATATTTAATATTGAAGTTGTTTCGTGAGTTTCCAGTGAGAAACTATCACCTTTTTTTGTATTCCCATGCTATTTTGAACTCCTTTTATAATATTCAGATTACATTATTGGTTTAATTCCTGTTTTATTGATTATACTATGAGGTTTTCAAGAGCTAGAATCATAGCTACCTTTTTCACTGAGCATAGAAGTGTCTGACATATGCTCAGTACTTACTAACTACTGGTTGATTAATGAATTCATTTAAAAAATTCATAAACAAAGAGAACTTTTGATTTTAACATCCTATCTCTCTATGAGATTCATCACTTGGTGACAAAAGTTCTTCCTAACACAGAAATTAGGTTATTTCACACCCTTACTTAGAAATACTATTAATTCTTTATTCTTTCAAAAATAACTACCAGATCATCATAAATCTTCCTTTATACAAGTTTTCATCCCCCCACAATATTCTTCCCCGCACTTCTTTGCCTCTCTGTTTCTGGCATTATTACCTTGGCTGACAATATTATCTCCTAATTCTATAACTTATAAAACTTTAATTCACGGTACTGCCAATGCAAAACTTCAAATTTAGGTTGTGAGTAAAGTAACACCATTATGAGATGCTCTTCCGGTATGATTCAGAGAGTAACTGAAGAGGAAATGTGCTTGAAGAATACCCCCTCACTCAGTTCTCTGAATTCTAAAGGAGATATTTACAGTGACTTTTGTTGCATAAATGACTAAGACACCTGGTTTATCCCTATGAAATGAAGGGCTATGCAAATAGGGGGAGCCAGTGATCATGGCTAATGTCAGTTTTGACGTACTGTGTTGATACTGCATAGATTATCTGAATGAACATATGAATCCTGGTAATGCACACAACTAGCCAAGTGATGAACAGAAATTAGTCATAATTGATCACAGGACCCATGGCTCCTGAGTTGTAAAGTTGATAACTAAGCTGCTTAGTCATCACCCCATAATATTTGCTTATATTTTTGTTCTTAATTATGGTACTTTTCATCTTTCTACTTCACTTATGATACCCTCTCTTTTTATGTTCTTTCCAGATCCTTTAAATTTTATACTTTCTCCTTAAAAAATTTTTCCTGTTATATTAAGGTATATTGAGCCCTCCTTCAACTGAAATCCTATCATGACTATGTTTGTATATTAAAAAAAGAAACAACTCGGCCAAATAAGTTGAAAGTAAGATAATTAAGTAGGTAAGAGAAGGTGTTTTATAGTCATATAAATCCTGCCATAAATATCAGCTTCACCACTTTCCTTCTGTGTGATCACAGATGAATTGTTTTTAATTTTATAATTATATATACATTTTTATAGTATTTTTTAAATTTATTTTCAGCGTAACAGTATTCATTGTTTTTGCACCACACCCACTGTCCTATGCAATCCGTGCCCTCTCCAATACCCACCACCTGGTTCCCCCAACCCAACCCCCCACCCCTTCAAAACCCTCAGATTGTTTTTCAGAGTCCATAGTCTCTCATGGTTCACCTCCCCTTTGTGGAGAATAACAAATAGCATGAAGGACAAGGGGAGATGGAGAGGAGAAGGGAGTTGACAGATGAATTTTTTTAACCTCTCTGAGTCCCAGTTTCCTCCACAGAAAACTGAAGATAATAACTGTATATACTTCATCACTTTGTTGGAAAAAGCTAGGGATAATTCTTGGTATATTATAGGAACTCATTGATTATTCCCCACCAAAATATTAGTAAGGAACTTTGGGGTCTAGACATAGCTATTTCCCTATCAACATGAGTTTGAAAAAATCACTTATCCTCTTTGACAATCAGTACTATTTATTATAATTTGGAGATAAAATTACACATTTTCTATCTGGTTCATATAGTTGTTGTGAAGATTAGTAAAGATCATGGCCAGTCACTTAATCCCAATATTATTATGATGGAATTTTTTTATTATTTTAATAATAATAGCTTGTTCATTCTAGCGCTGTTATGGACTGAATATTTGTGTTCCCCCAATATCCATATGTTGAAAACTTGAGTTTTAATATAATGGTATTGGAGATGGAGCCTTTGGGAGGTAATTGGGACATAACGGTAGATTCCTTGTGATGGTATTAGTGCTCTTATAGGAAAAGAGAAGAAAGAGCTTGCTTCTTCTTTCTCTGTCATGCGATGACACAGCTGTCTGTGAACTAGGAAGAAAGACTTTACCAGAATCTGACCATGTTGGCATCCTGATTTTGACTTCTAGCCTCAAGGACCATTAGTAATAAATTACTGTTGTTTAAGCCATTCAGCCTCTGATATCGATTAGAGCAGCCCAAAGAGACTTAAGACAGACATATAAGAGTAGGATACGAGATGGAAAAAGATGGTGTCTTTATATAGTGGGTTTTTACATGTCATTCATTCAAACATGGTAGGAAAATAAATAACAGGAGTTTACCAAAGAGTTAGTTATCAGGAAATAATAAACCAAAATATTAGAAATAGACTTATCTCTGGCGAGTGGGGGTTATAGGGAAATGAGATAAAAAAGGAGCAAGATGGTAGGGATAGCATTATCTTAGAATGACTACCTCGTGTTAGGGAGTTGGTCCCTGGGAATTTCTTTTATTATTCTATTTCATAATTTATGTAGAAGCTACATACATTTCTCCCTTTAAGTTTCAAGTACTACATAAAATTCTAAAAAATATAAATAGCTACTGATTGAATGTTATTTTCTAATTACCACATATATGTGAAATGTATGAGGTATTTTGTTTGAAGAAAAAAAAGAAACTTTAATCACAAGGAATAGCTTCTCTTAAAGGACCTTCCCTATAAAGATATGTTTACTGAAGATTTGAAAATGAATATGAGTGACATTACTATTATGTGACAAAATCCATGACACCAGCTTTTCCTTTAAGCTTACTTCTGAAACTGAGTTAGAATTCTAAGTTTCTAAATCTCCATCATGCATTTTTCCTATCACTGAGTTTTACTCAGATTTTTATTCCCTTGATCATTCCCAGGGACATAATTTACCTTTTTCCCCCATTTTAACATTCAGAAAAATAATAAAGAATTACCTAAGAAACAAGTTAACTTTATGAATGTGATTTTTTTTAATTTTTTTTGAGACAACATGTTACACATCGTTTGTGATTTAAATGTAAAACTTGGCTCACAGGCAAACAAAGAACAAAGAAGTATGTTGTTGGAATCAGTTGTGTATTGGCCTCTGAGGATGGACTTCAAGGTATAAGCTTATAGAAATTCTTTCTAACTGGAAGTTGTGTGCATTCCCTCCTGCTGTTTTATCCCCATTACTTGCTTATACACTGGAATGGTTGTGGGGTTTTACTCACAGAAATTCAGTTGGGCTATTAGATTCAAACCAAGACTCTTTCATACTTGAAATGTTAAATTTTTTCCACAATAAACTGCCTAGATTAAAATCTATAAAATAAAAGAGAATTTTAAAGGGTTTAAGTGACTCAATGTAATAGGAATCCTGAACCACATTAAACTGTGACAACTTGGTCAAATTTACATGTTCCTCCTCATCTCTGTGACTTGCTTCTGCACAGAGTGTCTCTGAAGAACAGAAAGACACCAAATAAACAGATTTGAGAAAGCGTGAGTTTGGCCAGAATAAAGACATATCTTAAGAAAGATGGGCAAGATTCCCAGCATTCTTCAGGCACACCTGACTTCTGTTTTCTTTGTGGTGCATTAAGTTTCCATGTCCAGCTGATTCCCTTAGGATTTAAACTTAATTAAATAAAACATAGAAATATTTCAGTAGATTTGATGGCGTTCCTTTTGTGTCTATAAACTTCGCAAGGTCAGAAACTATATTAGCTTTTCCTGAGTCATTTTATTATAACAAATAACTCCATAATTTTCCTGGCTTAAAAAAACAAAGGTTTA
This sequence comes from Neogale vison, assembly GCF_020171115.1. Lineage (NCBI taxonomy): Eukaryota > Metazoa > Chordata > Mammalia > Carnivora > Mustelidae > Neogale > Neogale vison. The sequence goes on along the minus strand of NC_058102.1, from coordinate 34,633,236 downwards.
TGTTTGTTCATATTATGTGTCAGCTGTATGTCAGCTCAGGCTCTGTTCCACAAATATTCATTCTGGAATCCAGATTGAAGAAACCATCACTATCTAAGACATGTCATTCTTATGGCACACAGAAAAGAATAATGGTAGAAAGCTACATAGGCTCTTAAAATCTCCTCTTGACATTGGCATACATCACTTTTGCTTATATGCCATTGGTCATACCAGTAGCATGGCTAACCTTGATGTCAGCTGAATGGGGTCTCCCTGCTTAGATGCACATAGCAAGTCATATGGTAATAAGCAAAAAGTATATTCCTTATAGAGGGAGGGCACCAAATAATTAGGAACAATTACACAATCTACCACAGGAACTTAGTCTGACACTCACTACGACATGCCTTGTACCTAGGACAGGTTTGGTCCTTTATTAGTATTTGATTCCTTCAATAGTTATTCCGACTTTCATTCATTAATTTACTACTGTGTGCCTGAAATACATTACATGTTGTAATACTGTAGTAAACAAACATCAATTCATAGAGCTTTTATTCTAATGATAGGAAAGACACAATAAACAGAATGAGTTAAGTGTACAGCAGTTAGATGGTGATAATTTCCATGGGAACATTTAGACAAAGGCTGTTGTTTTAAATAAAGTGATCAAAAAAGGTGTCACAGTGAAGGTTGTAGAAAGACTGAAAAGGAATGTGGGAGAACAGTGTGGCGATCTGCCTCCCAGAGTGTTACAAGGACAGAGACCATGAGGTAAAAAGTCCCTGGTACAAATGTACCAAGTGGGTTTGAGAAACAGCAAGGAGACTAGTATACTTAGAGCTGATGCAGATAGAAAGGATGTGGTAGGGGAGTCAATGCAGGATAATTTATAGGGAATTTGGGTCTTTTCACATATTTAGCTATATGAATAAGAAATCATCAGAGAACTTTGAGGAGCAGCATAATCTGATTTACACTGATTTATATATTATTTATGTACTTACTTATTTTTTATTTTGTTCTTGTTGTTGTTTTGCATTTTAAAGAATCATTTTAGCTGCACTGTTGAGAACAGTTTGACTTGGGGTTAGGCAAGAGAGGGAAGACTAGGGTTTTTTTTGTTTTTTGTTTTTAAGATTTTTATTTATTTATTTGACACAGAGAAAGAGAGATCACAAGTAGGAAGAGAGTCTGGCAGAGAGAGAGGGGTGAAGCAGGCTCCCTGCTGAGCAGAGAGCCTGATGCTGGGCTAGATCCCAGGACCCTGAGACTATGACCTGAGCTGAAAAGCAGAGGCTTAATCCTCTGAGCCACCCAGGTGCCCCAGGAAGACTGATTATGATCATATAACAAACTAGAGGAGAGGTGACAATGATTCAAACTACTGGGAAGCAGTGGCAGCGGTAAGAAATGGTTGGGTTCTAGCTATTTTTTTAAAAAGGTTTTTTTTTTTTTTTTTTTTTAATTTATTTGACAGAGAGCACAAGCAGGGGGAACAGCAGGAGAGAAGCAGGCTCCCTGCTGAGCAGGGAGTCCTATGCAGGCTCCATCCTAGGACCCTGGGATCATGACTAGAGCAGAAGAGAGCTGCTTAACCGACTGAGTCACCCAGGTGTTGCGCTGACTATATTTTAAAGGTAAAATCCATTGGATTTCCTTCTTGATTAGATGTGGGTAGGAGACAAAGAGGCACAGTGACAACCCTACAGTTTTGCAAGCCAATAAAGGACTGATGGAGTGGATTAACTACACAAATAAATCCACTTTGTTCTCGCATTCCTTTATCCACATATTTTGAATACAAGGCTATTTCTCTCAATACTCCTATGCTAAATCTATGCTTGGCCATATGACTTGTTTTAGTCAATGTAACAATAACTGTAAGACCTTAGAAGTGCTTGCATATTGGGGCTAACCCTCTTGCTCACCTGAAACCCTGGGCCACCAAGCAAACAGGTCTAAACAGGAGTCCAGATGATTAAAAGCACACAGCCCAAACACCCTCATTGTCTCTGGTAATAACCAGTCAATCCCTCAAAGCAGAACCAATCTAGCTGAATGGTAGTTAAACTCAAATACATGAGTAAGCCCAGCTTAGAGCAGTAGAATAATTGCTCAACTGATTCTAGCCCAAACTGCTAACCCACATAAATTTAGCTAATTAATTGATTTCTGGTTTTAGCCACTGAAATGGAGGGAGGAGGGTGTTACACAGCAAAAGTTGTCTGATACAAAGAAGTTACTATTAACTTTAATGGAGTTGGTTTTGGTGTTTAATTCTAAAGACGAAGACTAGAAACTTATTTTTTGTACATGTTAAATATGTGATGCCTATTAGGTATTGAAGTAGGAGAAGTGAACAAGAGAATTATAGTACAACAACCAGGAAGCCTTAAGTACTCCATAGGCTTAGGGACCAGTTAGAGTGTTTGTGTGTTTTTCTCCACAAAAATGATCAAAGAAGAGGAGGAGGCAGAGAGCTGGACTTTTCTAGATATCTGTTAGACATAAAGATGGTAAATGTTGACAGGTCAAAGTAAATAAAAATTGGTTAAAGAAAATTTAAAAAATTCAGAGTCTTTCAATGTATCCTCTATATTCCAAATTTTTTAGTTAAGCACTAAATAGGGTGCACAAATCCATGCTTGGTGCTGTGAGATTTAAAAAATAAAAATAAATATATGATTTCCATATATGGAAAAAAGAGATTAACATACATGAAACCAAGTGAAATGTATTAAATGAAAATCTGTATTAAACTAACTATAGGGGTAGAAGAAATAATAGAAGATAGCAAAAACCATAAACTAAAGTTTCTGTGGAAAATTTCTAGCAAATGATAAGTAGGATTTTTGTTGGTAGAGCAGGGAGAAGTAGGTAAGAGAATTTACAGAGGCAAAGAAGTCATAAGGATAGAATGAAACTACCAGCTGGAGCAGAAGATGGATGATACAATAAAGTTGATTATTATACAGACTTTGGTAACTTACCAATCACAGACTGTCAAGGGCAGTGGTATCTTGGTAAATAGATAATAACTGGTTTTTCGAAGATTGGGGAGGCTGGTTATTTGTAACGTGTTCTTTTCCATGGTATAAATTCTGCCAACATTGCCAATTCCAAGCTACCAATATGGTTTGACCAACTTGTAAAATTTCTGGGATTAAATAATCATGTCTTATAGGCCAGTATATGTCAGGTCCAACATATCACTGCTAGACATTTTTACAACTAAAACATAAATATCTTTATCACTTGGGAAATACTGCCAATATTGGGATATTAAGCCCTCTGCATCACCTGGAAAATGACTGGTTTTTATTCCACCCAGAAACATTTATAAAAAGCTAAAATGACTTAGGTACTTAATTAAATGTGATTGATGATCTTTTCCTTGTTGTTATGAGGGCGAAATCATAACATTTAGTTCTGTCCTCTGGAATGCAGCAACTCATTGAGCTCTCCTTGTGTATGGGTTATTGATCCATTTCTGGTGAACCATCTAATATGGACCATGGTTCCATAAAGACAACATTATGTTGATCCCAAGTGTTCCATCCTGAATCTTATGGAATCCAGTGTCCTGGGAGGCAGTTCATACAGAGTGAAAGAAACTTAGGCATTTGCTTATGAGTTCTACAATTTATCATCTCTGTAAACTTATAAAAGCAAATTTACTTCTTCCTCGACTCATAACACTTCTGACATGAGATATATAAATTTTTCCACACTAAGCAATTTTCCAGTTCTTGGCAGACACTGACTGGATGTCTTATAACTTAACTCATTTCTGATGCTAACTGCCCAGAGTTAGCACAGACTTCACAGGTTAAGGACTCAGTCCCCTAAGACTGCTTCCCCATCACCCCAGATGCCAATTTCAAGTAGTGAGTCCCAGTTTAGCCACAACTTCTGTCCAAACTAGCTACATATCAGGGGTTGCCATGACCTCCTCATCAGTTTTGATAATTTGCTAAAACATCTTATAGAGCACAGGGAAATAGTTTATTTACTATTATGGATTTCTTACAGAGGATATTTTAAAGGAAAGATAAACTGACAGCTGAAGAGATATATAGGTTGAGGTTTGAAGTATTGAAGTTCGAAGTGTATAGTTGAGGTTGAGTATAAGAGTTTCTTAGGTGTTAGTCTTCAGTCTCCCAGAATACAGATCTGTTCATCATCTCAGAAACTCTCTGAACCCCTTTGGGTAAGGTTTTTATGGAGGCTTAATTATATGGGCATGGTTGATTAAATCATTGACCATTAGTTATTAACTCAAGCTCTATCCTTTTTCTCTTTCAGGGAGTCAGGGAGTAGCAAAAGTTCTAACCCTCTAATCATATGGTTGGTTCCCCCGGCATCCATCCTTGGAGGCTTTCCAATAATCACCTCAGTAACATAAACTCTGATATGGTTGAAATAGCTCCTTATGAATAACAAGATATTCATTTCAACTTTATTATTCCAGAGCAGTTTCAGGCGCAGTTACAAACACCATATTAAAAAAAAAATGTTTCTATTGTTCTTATCACTTAGGAAATTACAAGGGTTTTTGAAGCTTTGGCCAGGATCTGGGGCTGAAAACCAAAATATTCATTTCTTATTATATCACGTACTACACCTTGGAACATTATTTAACCTCTCTGAGTTTTCTGTAAAAGAGGATAATAATAATGCTTACCTATAAGATAGCTTATGGTGTCTTATGATTATCAGTATGATTATGGTATCTTGTGATTATGACATTTAGTTGTTCTCATTATTTAAATTTTAATCAAATCAGTGATGTCTTTACAATTCTGTTCCTGGGTGACCTCAGATGAGTTAACTATCTAAGGTTTAATTTGTATTTAAAAATTTAATGAGACATTTGATATAAATGGTTTTTCTAGTCTCTTATATTCTATGATTTTGTGAGACTATAACTCAGATCTCTGGGACATTTGTTGTTCTATCATATTATTCCCTTTCCCTTACACATTGTCCTATGTATTTCTTCTATCTGGATATTCATCTATATCCTTTATCATATCCTTTAATAAACTGGCAAATGAGTACTTCCCTCGTTCTGTGAACTGCTTTATCAAATTAATTGAATCCAAGGAGACAGTAATGGAATCTCCAATCTATAGTCAGTTAGTCAGAAGCACAGGTTTTGAGACTGGCATTTGAAGTGGCAGGGAAAGGGGACAATCTTATGAGACTGAGCCCTTACCTATGAACCCTGCTGGTGTCACTGAGAATCAACTTGTTGATGTGGGCAAAAACCTCCACACGTTTGGTGACCAGAAATGTCAGAAGTGTTTTGTGCAAAAGTAATGGAGATACACAGGGAAGAAAGATACAGTAGGAAAGAGCTGGATTTTTTCCTACACAGGAGGTAGGAAACTGAGTTTTTCATTTACAACTTGTAATAGATCATGAATGTTAATATAATGAATGACTGTTGTTAATGAAATGTAAATACTTTCCTTCTTTAATAAAATCAGAGTTTTTTCATTTCTGTTTCCCAATCAAAAATCTAGTACCTAATATGTATTTTAGAGTAGAATAGATCTTAAAGATGTAGACTTATTCTTACCAAGGAATTTATATTTTTGGTATATGTTCAATTCATTGGTAGTAGAAACCAATAAAAAATTATTGTTCTTGAAAAACCATTCTCTCGAGAATTTCTGCTTGCCAAAGGAATTGAAGTCACTCATTGAAGAAATTACATGAAGACATTCCTTTAATTTCAAACTGTAATATGTACTAGATTCATAGGCAGATCTACAACCTAGTTAGATGTTCTGCAGCACAACAATGTAGGTAGAGACAAAAAATTAAAAAAATATTTCTGTTGCATAAAGAGTAATGTTAAGTTAAAATGAAAATTGTCTACTTCTTACAAAAGGTTAATAATATTATTTTGTTGTGTTTATATTTGCTTACTTAGAGTACTGTTCTTCAAAATGATAACTGTTTGTATCATGTCCTTCTTACGCCCAGACATAGACTGCTTTTCATGGTATCCACTTGGATGAGAAGCAAGGGACCATTTAGAGGATCCACTAATAGGAACCAGACTGCCTGGGTTTGGCTACTAACGTCAACAGTCTATGTGACCTGGTAAGTAATGCAACCTCTCTGTGGCATCATTTCCTTATTTGTAAGATGGAAGTAATAATAATCCTACCTCAGCAAGTAATTAAATTATAAATTAATTTATAACTAAAGGATTTACAACTGTGCCTGTGTAGTAAGTCTGCCATGTTAACAATCATTGAGAGATGCGTATTTTTTAAAAAGTATAAAATATTACCATATGAATATATAAGTAATTAACTTTTTGGTAGAGAGCAATAGGGATCATGATTTGTTTTTTAAGAGAGTGAAAACTAAATAATGCCTTCTATTTTTGCTTTCTTTTTACTTATACAGCAAATAGTAAGCTATAAAATTTAAATGTGCTCTAGAGAAATTGTTCATCTTTATAAAGAGAATAAGTTTTGCAAGTATGTTCTTATGTTTTCTAAGAAATAAGCAAATTATATTTACTTTATTCAGATAAAAAGATTTTTAAAAATTTATTTTTATGCCTTATTCCAATATCTGGTGAAATTTTAAAGTGATATGATTGGACTTTTCTAAATTAGGACCTGGTTAGTTATTTAGCAGAAAATCATGATCACATTTGGGGAAAATCTGATATAGTAAACCATCTTAACTAAAAGCTAATTGGTTGGTTAACTTTTAAATTCATTTTTTGGTTACAGAATCTTTTAGTATTTCTTATAGGAGTTTTTATTTTAATTTTAAATTACTGCTTGCATCAGTCAGGGTTTGAGCACAGAAATGGAAATTACACTACATATTTAAACATAATTTTGTATAGTGATTTAGTTCTATATTTGGAGGGCTGAAAAGGCAAAAAGGAACACTGAGGAAACATAATGGTAGTTTAACAGCAGGAAACAGCTGCCAGACATAGGAAGCAGGATTATCAGAATCTGGAAGCTGTGGGGAGGAGCCAGACAATGCTGGCACTCAGACCTCTGAGGAGGGGATGTTGCCTGGCCTGGCTAAAGGCTAACTCAAGAGATCAGAAGAACACTTTGGAATTGGGGCTTAAATTGCTGATGACCTCTTAGCTTCTGTGGAAACCAGGAAAGGCCATGCTGAGGCCTGGGCTAAGAGTAAAAAAATCTATTTGTTGCCCAAGTGAAGTGCCATTGTTTGGACTATGCTGACTGGGACAGCAATAAATAGGAAGGAGAATGTCCCTCTCTCTTCTTCCTGCTTTCAAAGTCCCTCACCCTCCAGGTCCCCCAGTAACAGAGGAAGTTAACTGATAAAGGAGAAAGATGATTTTTCAGAGACACCCCCTCAGTGTTACAAAGCTGAGAAGAAAAGGGTAAACAAAGACTTCATAACAGAAATATGCTTAAAAATTAGATTATTATAAATGGAAAAGTCCTCAGTGTTAATTGTTCTCATTTATCTCATGGTACTCCTCTTTCTCTCTGTCTACCCTTAGGATAAGGTGAACAATTCCTCTCTTTCTCCAGAACTTTCCTGGATTTAGCCCTGAAAACCATTCATCTGAAGAAAACATTTGTGTCGGAGGGAACCTAGGATGGTTGGTCACTTTACCCTAGAAACTAATATTTAAGTTCCTATACATAAGGCAAAGAGAAATTGCCAGGATGGAAGGAGGAAAGAAAACATATTTTACTGTAAACAGGTCTTTACATCTATAGATTAGGCATACCACCTGTCCTGCTTGTTATCTTTTAATTTTGATGATTCGTAGAGGGCTATAAAGAAAATTGATAGTGTAGGAGGAGATGAATTGGAAAAGTTTAGCTCTGATTTCACTTGAGTGCAACTGTGCAAATTGTCACTAACCTGACTGATAGCTGGAACTGATTTATCCACCCACCAAAGACCCACACATTGACAGGTTACTATATGCTAAAATTCAGAGAGCTTTCTGGAACCAAAGGTTACAAGTTCTGAATCAGATTAATATTGGCATTATTAGTGCAGGCCCAAAATATACTAGCTGCCACAGTATCCATGAATGGCTAGTCCCTTTCACAGAACTGAAAGATATTTCATAGGACTCATAGGTTCAGCTAGAGCATGTTGACTTAAAAAAAATAATGTTTTCTGCGGGAATTGATTAGATGGAGTGACCTAGCCTCTCTGGGTCACATTGGGTCATGGTGCTGCCATCCGGTTAAGATTCTGCACAATTACTTGTCCTCCCTAATGGGCATCTTTATTGGATTTTAAGCCAATACAATCAAAAATTAACAACACACTTTTCTTTCATAATCAAATCATTTTTTCTTTGATCTTACTTCTCCTCAGAATTTTTTTTTTTTTTTTTTAAATGAAACTCAAGGCTCTGAAGGATCTGTTTTCTTACTACCCTCTCAAGCTCAATTCCAATTACTCTGCTTCTCATCCTCTGCTGTCTGGTAATGTGAGACCAAGTTTAAATGTTGTATCAATTGTGAAGGGTAGGCTAGGTTAATTAAAGCAAAGAGACCCAAATAAGTGTATTTCTTCTCATGTCACAGTCCAGCAAGCTTAGGCTAGTGAGGCAGCTGTGCTCCATGAAGTCATTCAGGGATTCAGGTTCTCTCCTTCATTAACTGTGTCATTTGTTAGACACCAGACTCTTCTTCGTGGTCCAAGCTGAGATGTAAAGGACTTGATTTCTAGGAAAAAGAAAAAGATGAAGTCCAAGGCAGCAGCTTATTTTTGTTCAAGTTTGAAAACCACACAAGTCACAGTTGTGAACCTGGCCACGCATGGCTACAAGGATGAATGGAACCTATAACAGATTTGGGGGTATGATCAGCCACTCATTTTATGGAAGCTTCAAGTTGCCTAAGTAAACAGAATCAATTACTTTATTTTCTATACCTTGAACATATTATTGCACTTATCACATCATATTATATATCTCAATGTCTACTTTTAATAAGAGACTGCAGAATCCTGAGATGAGGGCAGAGGTTTCTTCATTTATATAGTTCCTAAAACTTGCACATGGTAAATAATCACTTTATGTTACTGAGTTGATCTGAATAGATTGCATTGTTGTGACAGCTAATTAGGTACAGAGATTATAACAACCTCTACATTATCAATAGGGATCTTCAGGCTCTGACAACATCAAATGGTATTCTCAAAATCAAGTTCACAATGAAACTAGGATTAGAGCAGACTTTTCTGGTTCAATTTAATTAAAGTAAGCGAAGCAATGTGTGGGTCTACTCTGGCATGGAAGTCATTAATTTAAAAACTAAACACTAGTCATTTGAATGATACTGTGTTTATTGTATGTGGATTTTTTAAATGTCAACATCCAAAGATATCTTTCTGCATCCTTATGCAACTTGACAATATGCATAACATATTGCTTTCTTTAATTTAACATCATTTTACATTGTCCAGCTGGGCTAATTCCAGTGAATACTGCATTCTCAAACATCACATTGATTTTTGATACTCTTAAAATTGAGATTGTTGCTATATTACAATATGAAACGATCTTCAAAAATAAAGACTAGCTGATTTTAGTAATAAGGTGAATTCATTAGAAAAACTTAAATACACATGCTGATGATGGAGGAAAAGGTATGAAGATGATGCTGAAATTTATCAGAAAAAAACTTTATCCTGGAAACTCAATGGTGACTGACTACATTATAAATAGGTCTAAAATCAGACATACTTTGGTAACATCCTGGCTTAACTAATTAATAGCTCCTCAACTTTTAGGAAGTGACTCTTTCTTAGTAAGCCTCAACTGCCACATTCCTAAAATAAAGGTAATTCCTTAAGACCAGTTTTTGGATAATTCATTTAACACTTTTTCTGGAATAGATGAGGCAAATAATAAATGCCAGCTTTTATCACTGACTATCTTATAGATCTAAGTGCCCTATGAAATGTGACTGTAACTAAGATATTAAAACAGCTTTGTTTAAATTGGCTATTTTAAAATGGTCAATAAAAGTAATTGTTCCTCTAAGGTCAGGCATTAGCATCCATATTAAATTTTCTATTTTTGTGAGCATATGAAGAAAAATGACATAGTTTTTGAACTAGTCTACATTATTCTTAAGACAGTAGAGCAAAGCATAAAAATCCAGCACACTCCAATGGGAAAACAAGTAGTTGTCAGTGGGGATAACTGCAAAGAAATGCTGACATTGGCAAAGACCTTAGAAGAGCTGGGTAAAGAAATATATAAGAAATGGTTATTTTTAAAAGGGAGAAAGACAAAAACATGTTCACCACCAAAAGTTAGATTATGATAAATTGAAAAGTAGAGAGATAAAAGAGAAAATCGTTTTCACTAGTAGATCTTTGAAAGTAAAGCATTTTTTCATCTACTACTTTCATTACCAGACTAACATCAACCCTTGAGCGCCTCGCAAAAATAATGGCTTGGAAGAGAACTTGAATTAGACAGGGGATATTTTCTCTAGTGAGCTTTTAAACTTATTACTGACTGTGTTTTTTGATGGGATAATGTTCTTTCTGCAATCAGTTGAACTAAATGAAAAGTATACATCTGTTTGTACCACCACAAAAATTATAGGAGTTAACACTGTTTAACCCTGTCATCAATTTGTGGTTGAGGGTTTAAAGGAAGGATTTCCAAAAGGTTGATTGTGAATATCTTATTGAAATATTATAAGAACATGGCCAGTAATTACATATTTAATATGACATTAAGATGGCTAATATGACATTCCAAAGTTTAAAGCAGTGCAGATATGGAACCCTCATAAATATTGGTCTATATAATTAATTACTTTTTATGCCATACATTTTACATCATTTTGTTCTATTGTTTGAATCTCTCTGTGATTACACTTTTATCTTACATATAAATGGGTGAAGTAAGGTAAATATAATTAATTTTCCTAATAGTTGCACTTGTGATTTTTTAATTTTGGAAGAATATTTATAAAAAATAGACAATAGGACCAAGTTTCTTCTAAGTAAAAGAACTCTTATTAAAACATACTTAAATTGGGGCACCTGGCTGGTTCAGGTCATAGAGCCTGCAACTCTTGATCTCTGGGTCATGATTGCAAGCCCCCACACTGGGCATAGAGCTTATTTAAAAACAAAAACAAAAACAGAAAAAAATTTAACCTATTAACATTTTAGTAAAAGTAAGTGTAAATAAAGGATTAATTGTTCTGGGTTTCAGAGACACCTTTTTTTTTTTTTCAAACATGAGGAATTATACTCATAAATAATATTTTGTAAGTTTTCTATAGATTTTTATTTATTTTTTTCATATCACTAATTCATTTCACCTTTTTCTAAAGAGTTATTGCTAAGTCATTTAAGTGTAAATCTTCAAGATATATTATGAAAATGGAACTAACAAGATTAAGTCCTTCGAATTCAGAACCCAAAATATCAATCATATGACCACTCTATAATTTATTAATTTATTCACATTTTAACCTTCAAAAAATGTAAGGTAGATCTTAAAACTATTTTAAATCATTTTTTAATCATTCATCTTAAGCCACAATAATCATGCATAACAAGTCATACAAAGTTCCTGTGGAATACTACAATATGTGTATTTCCCACTCATCTGCAGTCATCATCTAAGCAGTGCTGTGGACTTCAGATGGGCCCTTCATACTTTTGCATGTTATACAACTGTTGAAATCTGCTGGGATGACTAAGGTGATTAGCTCTGCTCCACGTGTTTCTCATCCTGCATCAAGCTAGCCTGGCCATGTTGTTATGGTGGTGATGGTAGAAACACAAACATAGTTAATAAAAACACACACGGTCTTTGAGATATAGAGTGGGAATCCACTCCATAACATCCACATTCATAGCATTCTGTTAGTCACACACATTCCAAGGTCAGGTCAACTTCATAGTGTGAGAAAAGCTCTGCCTATTTTATAAGGACTGCAAACTCACATGACAAATACAAAGAGAGGTAAAGAATTAGGCCATTTTTAGAATCTATTATATACACATATTTTTTTACTTTACAACAAGTTTTTTAATGATTATTAATCAACCAAACATCTATATGCAGGAATTACTCTGTAACAACTAACTGATGTGTTTATCTCTCTGTTCTATATTTCTGAAACATTAGGCAACAATACATGCTGTTCCCCAAATGAAAAAAGAATTCTATTTTGATCACTCTGACCACATCTTATGAGTACCAGGACAATGAGTTGAGCATCAACAAATTAAACCTCAATAACGCAACAAACTAAATTCAATAGCTCATTGTATCCTGTATAATTTTTATCATTTCAAACAATGTAGAAGTGTTGTCCAGTAACATAGTAAGGATCCTTCTATTTAGACAACTACCATTCCAATGGGAAGTAGAGTCACAGATATAACTGGGTGATAGTATGCATTTGCCTCTATGAGAACTCATAAAAATGATAATAACAAGAATATGAAGTAGAAGTAAATTTTAAAATCTACTTGTCTTCAATAAATTTCTCAGGACGTAATTATATATCTTTTAAAGAAGTGTAGAAAATAAAATTCCCCTTAATTTCAAGTCTAGAAAGAAAAAAGCAATTCTACCACATAGATAAGAAAGTAGTTATGATATTAATATTTCAATTGATTAGTATTATTTCCCATTCAGGATTTCAAATTAACTTGATAAATACTCATGTTTTCATAATGAAGCCTGTATTAATTCACAAGTCTTAAATTGGTCAATTTTTTCCCTAAACTTCTTTCTTAAATATCTTTAAAACCCTAGCTTCTTCTCAAAGTCATTGCTCAATAAATGACTTAATGATTCCAAGTAATCATTGGCCTTTAATGGAGGTAATTTTAAACTTTGCCTATAAAATGCCAATTATTCAAATGAAAATTTGAAAGAAAAAGCAATATTTTCTATTTGGAATTCACATTTTAATACTGAATTTTTAAAGTAATGGTCAGTTTGATTTATTGATGTTCCATGGGGCACAAAGTTTGTCTTGTTCACTGCTAGGTGCCCGAGCCTGGAATAAAACCTGGTACAGGGGCGCCTGGGTGGCTCAGTGGGTTCAAGCCTCTGCCTTCGGCTCAGGCCATGATCCCAGGGTCCTGGAATCGAGCCCCGAAACATGCTCTCTGCTCAGCAGGGAGCCTGCTTCCTCCTCTCTCTCTTCCTGCCTCTCCGCCTATTTGTGATCTTTGTCTGTCAAATAAAAAAAAAATCTTTAAAACTTGGTACAGAGTATCGACTCAATAAATACTTTTAAATAAAATATTTGTAAACTGAATGAATTATGTTATTATGTAATTGAATAATGTTGCCCATTGATTACTTAGGAGTAATCAATAAAGGATTTTTCATAATCCACATGACTAGAAAATAATAAGGACATGCTCTAAGGGCTATCAGATTCTTCACAAATTTCATGAGAGTGACAGAATAATCCTAAAGTAAAAATCAGAGCCCCAAACACTCCATGTTGTTTTGAAGTTTTATACATTTTGCAGATTTCTTTTTAGATTCATTGCATTTGAACTCTAAACTGTCAAATCGGAATGGTTCCTTTGAGTTGCTTTGGCAGCCAAAAGAGAACATATTGTTGGGTTAAAAATCTAAGACTACATTTAAATTCAATCAGTTTATACATTTAGAAATTTCTAAAATTTGGGGAGAAATGTTATTTGCGCTAAACTAGGAACTGGACGCCTATTGAACATCTATTGATTTGCCAAAGAACAGCCATATGCACCATAAGGTAGAAAAGTAATAAATATTCCAGTAGTTCAAATTTTGTTATTTATGAGATTTCTCAAATTCAGCAGGAAATCATTGTTTTGTTATTGTACTATTATAAAATCCAGAGTTGAATTCAATATATAGAGAAACATGAACCTGGATTTCCTATTGTTTAAAAAATGTGTGCTGGTAAATAAAAATTATTCTAGGTGTATTTTTACTAAAGATGAATTCACTGCACTCTCTTTTTCTCTCCATCATGCAGTAGTTTGTTCTAAGAAACACTATAATAAAAATTATAAATTTCACTGTTTTTTTTTAAGAAAAATTGATTTGGAAATTCATTGATATTTCTGAGAAAGAGGAAATAGAGGAAAGGATTATGAGAGAGATAGATTAGTAGACTCAAATATTGTAAATTTTCTAGTTCTCAGATTGACTAGGTAGCTTATGAGTAATAGTTACAGTACTATACTTCATAATATTATGCCTATAACTTATATATCCTACATAGCTCTTATGTAAGTAACATTATTAATAAGCAAAATCACTTTCAGAGACAAAATGTAGTCAAAACTACTTATAAATGTTAATTATGTCAAACTATTTCAAATCTAAAAGTATCTTGCTAAAGGCACATCACAAGAAACATTTTCAGATTTGTTTCCTGAGGAAAAATAAATCTTAAATTTTATATATGAGATTTTTGCATGTTATCTCATCAAGGTGTGAGTAACATTGCTTCCTGACAACTCGGGAGAGCTCAGCGGAGAATTTTCTACACCTTCATAAACAGAAGATGATAGAGATATACTGCTGTTTATTTTGATCAAAAGAAAATGCCCATTTATAGTGAAATTTACAGGGAACTTAAAATTAAGAATACAGTGATTTAAAAAACAACTTATTATTTATGACAATTTTTATCTCTAAATATGGGGTTAAGAAAGTATATGTATACTGGGGCAAATAATACATTATATGTTAATAAGAATAATTTTAAAAAGAAAGTATATGTATACATATTTTTTTAATGGGGAGGCACAACATTATACCAAGAGGGAAACTAAAAGTAATTAGCAGTGTTCAACTGAGGTGATTAAATAAGTTCAACAATTTACATAGGTTACATGAGCACTGTGGAGCATGCTTAAGATTCTCTCACTCCTTCTCCCTCTGCCCCTCCCTGCTTGCACCTTCTATCTCTCAAGGAAAGAAAGAAAGAAAGAAAGAAAGAAATTACAACCATAAACTACAATATATAATTTAATGCAATTGTTAAGATGTCATAAAGTTACATATAAATAAAATACAGAGTTAATGTTGAGACAAAAATAACATTGAATTGGTAAAAATATAATTGGGTAAATCAATGATAGGAAAGAGCCAGTTTTCAGATGTCTAGGAAATTCAGTTTTCTAGTATGAAAAAAAATTATATCAAATTAACATACAATATATTTTAAAACTCAAAGTAGCTTTGATGAATTTCATTAACATAGTATTAAAATTATATTACATTATGCTAAACATAACATTGTAAAATATAAATGATACATGGGTTCTCAAAAATTATCCTATTGTCATTCATGGTTTTAAATTTTTACTTAATTTTTAAAGATTTTGTTTATTTGTTTGTAAGAGATAGTGAGCACGAGCCAGGGGAAGGGAAGGGAGGGGAGAAAGAGACTTCCCGCTGAACAGGGAGGCCTATGCAGGGCTTGATCCCAGGACCCTCAGATTATGACCTAAGCTGAAGGCAGACACTTAAGTGACTGAGCCACCCAGGTGCCAGTTCCTTCTTATTTTAGAGACTAAATTGTTATTTCCCTATTCCTCACCATCTTTAGCTCACCTTAGGCTGATGTTTACTGATGACAGGTGGAAAAAAAAACAACTCAAATTGTTTTAAGCAAAGAGAAGAAGATATTTACTCACTCATATAATTCAAAATGGGGCTTTGATTTTGGATATTGCTGGTTCCAGAAATTAGATGATGTCAGATGGGCATCAGGTGCCTCAGTCCCTTGATTCAGCTTTACCCTGTTTGGAGAAGTATCTTTTGTCCATCTCTACCTATAGAGTAAGGATGATGGCTATTAACAGATGGATAGATTCATGTTTACATTCTCTCAGCTTGGTGAATTCTCAATAATCTTTAGTCATGTTTATGTATATCCCTAAAAAGTGGTTGCCAAAAGGAAAATCAAGTACAACCACCAAAACAAAGATAAATGGATTTTGGACACAAAAACAAAATAAAAATGCGTGATATAGTCCCTAGCACTTACTGCTCAAACACACACTTTTTTCCCCATGTATAATTTCTTAAATGGCTCTTCTCTAATATAGTACACTCACCTCTATTTTGAATTTTGTTAACTCAAGTCCTTTCTTTCTTTACACCAAGAAAGGTATCCATCCATAATACAAGTCTGTGCCTATTACT
Source organism: Neogale vison (assembly GCF_020171115.1). Lineage (NCBI taxonomy): Eukaryota > Metazoa > Chordata > Mammalia > Carnivora > Mustelidae > Neogale > Neogale vison. The sequence goes on along the minus strand of NC_058102.1, from coordinate 34,617,053 downwards.
ATCTCAAGAACTATTTTAATTATTACATATTACAAATTGTCATACAAAAAGCAAAAGGCCTTTATTAAAAAAAATCATTAAAACATTTACTCATATATAAATGTATTTACACAAGGGGCTACCATAATGGATAATTTGGACCAGGTCTTTGTCTTCAGGGATTTTTAAGTTCAGGGAAGAAGTTATTTACCATTATAGCAAAAATGCAGTAGTTTCCATGGAAGGAGATTGGAGAATACTAGGCTAGCTCAGGGCCAAGCTGTATTTTATAGGTCAGAGAGTGAGAGGGAATACTGAGAATAGCTTCCCAGAGTAGGTGACATCTAAATTGAGGATAGATTAATGACGAAGAAATATGGAGGTGTCCATGGGAAGAACGTATTCCAGGTAAAGAAAACTACAGTTCAAAACATCCAGAACTAAGAGTAAAAAAGGTCAGTTGAGGAACTGGAAGATATAACAGAATCAGTATAAAAGAATCATGGAGTAAAATCTAAGCTGGTGCAAAGGAGATGATGCTAGAGAATTAAAGAGAATGCATTATGAAAATGGCCTATAATATTTAAATGGTCTATAATATGCCTTTTTGTGTATGCCTTTTCAAAACATATATATAAACATTATACCTCATAGAGTTCTCTTTTCCTTCCAGCATCAACATGAGAAAATCTGATATACTGGAAATAATTCTGAATAGCTCAGTTTTTTTCCATATCAAACTGAGATTATGAGGGTCTACAGAGTTGATGTGAATTAACTGTGTTAGCACAGTTAGAATCTGCTTAGGGAAGTGCCCAATTTATATTTGATTAGTTATTACTGGTCTTACATACCAGGAATCTGTCATACATTTCTCCATTTCTTTAACCTTTGACCAAGTTGGTTCATTTGGCAGAAGTTATTTTCTTCTCTGTGTCTAAAACCCATTTCAATAATTAAATATTATCTGTAAAAATAATTCTCATACTTTGAAATCTCCATAGCTCATTTTTGGTCTATTAGATCTAATAACGCATACTGTCCTGACTTAAAATTATGTGTCTATATGTCTTTCTGCCTATGTATCATATGGCCTGCAGGTCAATTCCATCTAGCATCTAGCATAGGGCTGTGTTAAATTAAATGCCACAGTTTTGTTTTTTAATTTGAACTGATTCCAGACAGCAGAGGTAAAATAAATAAGAAATTCAAAACCATTGCACATGAAAAGACACACACACACACACACACATGACCGAAAATCAATATTTAAAAAAAAAAAATCTCTCATTCATTTCAATCTTTGGTTATAAGTGTCTGGAGTTCATAGAAAACAGAGAAATGCACACACACGCACATAATTTCAACTGAAGGACTTAAGGCAACCTGTGTTAGGTGCTACACAAAATAGACACCAACGATGAGAATTGGAAAATTTGAGGTTTACTTTTATTCTGATATATTGGGTTGAATATATATTTGTATGGTGCATAACCAAATGATTAACTGTTGAAACCCATAGTGTAAAGTAGATGGGAAAAAGGTAACATTAAGAATGACTGAAGAATCTAGTGCTTTTAAGGAATTCTGGAAATGTGTTTACAATCAAATAAAAAAGCAGAGTCAAGTGGTGCTTAGGGTCTTACTTTGCTATGCTTATTTCAATAAGCTGCTATCTAATCATGAAAACAGGATTTTCGTGCAAGGAGGTATATAAATTGAAAAATATCAAGTGCCATTTCTCTAAATATCATAAATAACTCAACATGTCATTACTTCAGCTGTCTTACTCCTTAAATATTTAATAAACACTTGTATATGGCCATTCAAGTACAGGTCTAAACTTCTTAGATGAATAATTTCATTTCATTCACGAAACACCACTTCTGCTATTATTACCATTTTACAGGTGAGGAAATTGGGCCATTGGGAAGTTAAGCAACTCACTGAAACTCACCCCACCAGTAAAAGGTGGCTCCAATATTCTACCCAGACAGCTTGGCTCCAGGGTACAAACTGAAACACCACAGTGTGTTGCCTCTGATGTCTAAGAATAAACCCAACACAGAAAGTTGGGGGGAGGGGGCAGAGAACTAAGGAAAAGAAAGTTGAACACTCAAATTAAAAAATATAATGCATCCAGGATCTGCCATTACTATGTAACATTTACATTTAAGGTTAGAACTGCAGGCCCTCTGTATGTCAGGTCTGTCATTTGATTTGATCTGACAAATTGAGTGTTGCTTTGACATCCACTTTTCAGGTTATAAACTATTTCATCCTATCTTTATAAATACTATTTTTAAAATGTTACCACTTACTGTAGACTGTTAGAATTTTAAGTACTAAACATTATCCTTGTGTGTGGTGGTGATGGTCACTATTATGAGTTGAATGTATTAAAGACAGTGCATAGAAAAAGCTTTTCTAATGGGCACAGACATTTATATCAATTGGTATATTAATGGATTTATTTGTGACACTGAAAACAATGGATGTATTTAGATGTGTTTACTTTTTGTATGTTTCAAACCAAATTACCTGAACACTTATCGTCCAGATAAGACAAATAACTCTGACTCGCAACTTCTCCAACCAAACACGTCTACATTTTCTTCAAAATGATAAATTACAGCATCAATACTTTTGTCTCTTTGTTTTGGTATCCCCCTTTTCAGTTGTCTTTCAATGGCTTGTTTTAAATCTACATTTTATGCTCTGCTCCCATTACACTTCCAGAGGCATATTTCCAAGATAGACGTTGAAAATGGCTCCTAAATCGACAAGAGTTGTGAGTGGTTTGCAATCTGTCATACCCAAAGCTCCTGTTGCCTCTTCTTATTGGTTGACACCCATGACTAGAAGGGAAAGGAAAAAAGGTATGTGTGTGGTGTGTGTGTGTGTGTGTGTGACTCATGTTAAAAGATAAACTGAGGCATGTTACAAATTTTTAAGAGTTTGAGCAAAATTCAAATCTTGCAGCATCCAATATAGCAGGTAGGAAGGAACTCCAAGTAGCTATACAAAATGAAAGACTTTTATAGACAGAAGGGAAATGGAACAAGGAGGTTATACTAGGCAAACAAAAAAGTGGGTTGATTGCAAAGTTACTTTCCATTAGGGGATGGCAGGGGCCTCTCGGGCAGATTACCTAAGTAGGGGGTGATAGGTGATTCCTGATTAACTGATTTAAAATTCCATTTCTGGGAGAACCAAAACTAATTAAGCCTTGGTTTGTTGGCATGGGCTTATAATATGATCTTCATTTTGAGCCTGTTGTCTTATTTTTAACATTCATAAGAAGCTATTTAAGAGTGAATATCAAAGTGTGAAGAGGAAAAAGTACATGGATAAGAAGAGAAGGGCCACAGAAAGAAAGAAATAAAGGAAGAAATCTCTTTCTTAAAAACATGTTATTGTCTGTTTGAAAAATGCTCCCAAAACTATAAAATAAAAACATGTATCTGCTGCCTTGGAACATTAGCCATCCAGCCAATAAATGACCAGTGTTTCTCAGCCCTAAAAATGGTAGATTGTTGAACATTCAATAGAATTATTGGTACGATTATACTAAGATGACGAGAAAAGTTACTGTTATGTGATGAAGTTCTAGAACATAGGTGAGGTGTGGTGGGGTGAGGTCTGGAGCCAATAACCATGAAAGAATTCTTGAGACATCTTTGGTGCAAAATGGTGGTTAATTAAAGCACAGGAACAGGACCTGAGGGCAGAAAGAGCTACTCCAGGCACCCCAGTTTGTGAGGGATGGCAGATTATGTACTCTTCAATTGGGGGAAGGTGAGGGAAAGGGAGGTTTCAATGGAGCTTTTATATGCTAAAGAGGGCCTACAAGGTGCCGGGATACCAGAGGTCTTGCAGCTTGATCAACGTTGTCTTTTCCCTTTTGGCAAGCCATTAACATCAAGGTAGTTGGAAGATTCCTGGTGAGATGTCACATTCCTGCTATCAAGCGTCTTTGTTAGTGAGATTTAGGTTCAGAAGAGATTTAACTTTATTTACATTTCCTTCTACCTCAGCCTCCTTCAGTTTTGTTTATGGAGGGGAGGGTGACATTAGGACTTGAGGAACTGAGTTATTTGCCTCTGGAAATTGTGCTATTCATAAGGTAACTTCTTTGTTTGTAGATCTCTAGGACATTTGTAAACCAAGGGAGACTCCTGCCTTGCAGGATTGTAATCTCTGCAAGTAACTATTTGCTTTTCTCTTAGGGCAGTCAGGGGTTCCTGAGGAATGTCACACATGCTACCGAGGGGAGCGGGTGGAGAGGGGGTGCAAGGTGCCAGCTTTTGCTTTGTCCTCAGCCAACTTCTTGCTCCCTCATCCTTATGGATCAGTGGAAAATCTATTAAAAATTTGTTTGATGGGGCACTGGGGTGGCTCAGTCGGCTAAGTGTTCGATTGTTGATTTTGACTCAGGTCCATGACCTCAGCGTCTTAAGATCCAGCCACATATCAGGATTCCTGTTTAGCACAAAGTCTGCTTGAGATTCTCTCCCTTTCCCCTCCCTCCCACTTTGTACCTCTCTCTGCTTGCATGCTCTCTCTCTCTCTCATATAAAAAAATGAAATCTTTTAAAAAATATGTTTGGCAAGATGTGGTATATATCTACAATGGAATACTATGCAGCCATCAAAAGAAATGAAATCTTACCATTTGCGACAACGTGGATGGAACTAGAGGGTATCATGCTTAGCGAATAAGTCAATTGGAGAAAGACAACTATCATATGATCTCCCTGATATGAGGAAGTAGAGATGGAACATGGGGGGTTTGTGGGGTAGGAAAAGAATAAATGAAACCAGATGGGATCGGGAAGGAATAAACCATAAGTGACTCTTAATCTCACAAAACAAACTGAGGGGTGCTGGAGAGGGGTCAGGAGAAGGAGGTGAGGTTATAGACATTGGGGAGGGTATGTGCTATGCTATGGTGAGTGCTGGGAAGTAAACCTGGCAATTCACAGACCTGTACCCCTGGGGATAAAAATACATTATATGTTTATTAAAAAAATTTTTAAATTAATAAAAAATATGTTTGGCAATTACTGTTTTGGAAAAGAAAAGATCCGTTATAAGAAGGGGTTTGAGAAGTTCATACCAAATACCCTGAGACTCAGCATTCCAGTAGGAAAACCTGAAGCCATTGTCACTTTAAAAAATAATATTGTGATCTTATTTTTTCAAAACCAATATTTACAATGTTGTGCTAATTCTATTATAGTCCCTGTGCTTCTTTTAAAGGATTTAAAAACTATGATAACTGTTTCTTCAAAAGTCGGCGAAGGTAAAACCTCGAGTAATTTTATCTTCAGATATTTTAGTGCCCTCTAGTGTGCAGAAATCCACAGTAGCATCTTGTCTTCTAAATTATATAACTGTTTTAAAAATGCAAAATTTAAAAAATAAAAAAATGGAGTGGTAAAAAAAAACCTTGGAAAGCAAATTACAACCAGATGTCAGTTCAAACTAAATATAATACCCAACAAAATGCAACTTTTTTCCTACTTTTATTCAAATCATATTAAACAGTCCTTGTTCCCCTTCTCCCCTTCTCTCTCTCTCTCTCTCTCTCTCTTTTTTTTTTTTTTTTTTTTTTTTTTTTGGCTAAACAGGACTCTCATTTTCATAAATCCATCTCCATATTTCAGACGTTCAGGTGAATGAGACTGTTGACTTCCCTTTCTAATACTGTGAATTTCACGTTTTCTCCTTGGTGCTTATGCAGAACAGTGTATGCATGTGGCTAAAAGGGGTGTCTTTTCTCCATCTACTAGACTCTGACATACTGAATCATTTGATTTATGACTAGGGCAGTTGGTTATTGCCAAGTAAAAGGAGTCTAATAATACAAAGCCTGCCATTCCCATAAACGGATATTTTTTTTTTTTTTTTTTGAACAAAGATGGGATACTAAGGAGATGTACCCATTCAAAAAAAAAAAAAAATGCAGGGTCTCTAAAGCAACAACAGAAGGGATATGAGCCAAAAGAAAGTTTAATTTAAGTTTGGAAAATCATTTTGAGGGAGGCTTTTTGAAATTTAACTTTAAATCCAGTAGTGGATTCATCAGTGGTATTGAATGCCAATGACCAATATCAACCCACAGACCTTCTGCATTAAAAAGATATCTCCCAGCATTTGTAAAAATTTCTATGGTGAACTCATGACTTCTAAATTAAAATGCATTCATATAGAGATCATAGCCCAGTTCATACTATTAGAAAATCTGTAAATGCCCTCAGAACTGACTTGCATCACCTTCTTTATCATGTTTTTACTGAAAAGTAAACAACAGCAAAATTGAGTGATTACAAATTGCTTTGTAGTTTTTAATATCAGAAAAGAGACAGAAAAGATCAAGAACCATTGCTGAATATTTAGAGGACATCCAAAATGCCAGATAATGATATTTTATTTGGCAGTGCTATATTTCTAATGTGGTCCAAATTGTATGAACAATCATCTCCATAAAAAGCAGAGAATTATTTTGTCTGTGTTTTGGCAAGTCTCATACATGTTCCCTATGTGTAGTTTGGGATGAAATCATAAAATTTAGGGAATTATAGCATCAGAGGAAAACTAAACATTTCCATACATTTAAAACTTAAATGAAATTTGGGTTGTTATTTTTAATATCTTAAGATAAAATATTAATAAGCATGCTATTCTGTCAACTTTATGACTATCCTCAATCAACATAACACTCTACACTTTGCTATACATTTTATAAGAAATTGGCCAGATAGACTGAATTTCCCTAATTCGTACAAAAATTCACACAAATAATTGCAGGGTTACTAAGTGACTTAAATATCCTAGTTCTTTTACTCAACAGCTTGGCTAAATATGGAATTACAACTATACCAACTATTATAATTAATAGCAGCAAAGGTGACATCAGTATTCCCTTCCATGTATTTCCTGGGATAAGTTTCATTTTCTTGTATATTTATTTACATATACCATTTCCCCTACTCCCAAATAATTAGGCATATGAGAAATATGAGGAGACTTGAATGCAACCATCTTTTTTATACCCTGAGCATAAGAGGGGGAAATTTAGGTTAGTTGAGTATCTACCACACACAAGATACCCTTCATGTGATTTTATGGTCTTAGCCTCTTTTATCCCTCATAATAGTTATTTGAGATGGACAACATTACCACTTTTTTAAAATAAAAATAACAAAGGTTCAGGGCACCTGGCTGGCTTAGTTGGTAGAGCATGTGACTCTTGATCTTGGGATTGTGAGCTTGAGCCCCATGTTGGATATAGAGATTACTTTAAAAATCTTAAAAAGATAACAAACGTTCAGAAGAAAAAAAACCCAATAATTTCTATCATGTATTGAGGTCCTTCTAGTTGCCAGATACTTTTATAAAATCTTTCCAAAAGAAATTATTTTTAAGTCCTGATGGCAACACAAAAAATATAGGTTTTATGTCTTCAATGTTACAGATAAAACAACTAAACCTTAAGGACCTTAGTAACTTGACCATGTTTACACAGCTTTCCAGTAGTAAAACTGAGACTTTATCCCAGATTAGTCTGATTCTGAACTTTGTTCTCCTACTAGTGTTAACAGGGTGAATTAGTAAGAATACCTGGAGTGTGTCAGCTTCTCTGGCCCATCTCATCCCCAGGAAAATGACACCATTTCTTTTCTTTGTGTCCTTAAAGGCAGACTGGGACTAGATACCAAAATGACAGCCCAGGTTTGTGGAAACCAGACAAAAAAATCAAGGATTTCTTTGTATTGTACTAAACACTAGGACTTGGGCTTCCAAGACTTGGCAAAGACTCATGTGCCCAAATTTGGCATGAAATTATGATATAACCCAATTTAAAAGGAACTACAGAATAATGAGGAAATGCTAAGTGAACATCTTAAAGAAGAGCCAGACCAGTATAAACAGAAGACTAAATATGAATAGTGAAGAGAAGAGGGCAAGCGACAAAAATCTTGCTTCTTAGAGAAAGGATCAGACTTTATCCACTTGCTGTCCAACCCACTTCCAAACTCCAATTCTACTCTCCATTCATGTTTGGTTGCTTTCACTTCCTGGAAAGAGCAATGTTCTCTTTTGCCTCAGACCCTTTAGTTATGAAGCAACTTCATAGGGAATCCATTTCCTACAACGTTTCCCCCACTTTGCCTTGCCAATTCCTAATCATTTTTCAGTTTTTAATTTATGATCATTTCTCCTAGGAAGCCTTTTCTTACCCTAAGTCCACATTAGGTCTTCTTAAACTTCCTAAAATACCTGAACTTTCCCTCTCATGACTCTAATTGCCTAATTGTTAGGTACTTGACCACACTAGAAGCTCCAAGAAAACAGATTTTAGATGTCTGGTACACCAGCATTTCACTGCGTTTAGCATGCTGTTGAAGATATGAATGAATGCTAATCTGCAGCTTTCACATACACAGAGGATCATAATTATAATTTCAATATGAGAAGGAGTTCTCATGAATTTATGAACTTCTCATGAGGATACAGAGAAAGATGAGCTAGAGGGCCTTTTTCTTTAAACGTTCTGAGTGCAGTTATAGGAAGAAAGTAAATAACTATAAAATATTATGGAATGAAAACAAATATACAGTTTTGTCCTGGCTGTATGTAAGGGCTGGATTGCTCATAGGTCACTTAAAACCAACCAACAAACAAAAACCTCAACAGAAAAGAGGTCTAATATATCTTTGTTAGTTCCATTAATATTTTATGAATAAAAATCAATTATTCTTACCATTTATGTTCTCCTAGTGGTGAAAAATATATTGTAGTCCTTACTTATTCAATCATATTCAAATGCACTCAATTCAAATACACATTCAAATACATCAACATCCACATGCAAAGCATTTAGAACACACTAAAAGGTTGACATTGAGCATATTCAGGGTGCATACTTATTAAAACTTTTGTGCTGGACTAATTAATCAATAAAATTTGCATCTGCTTTTCAAAGATGCTTTAAGTTCTACATAATAAGAATAACTCAGATTCTTAAAAAATACACTTTCTATAATGAGTGAGTAAACTATAATTGAAAACATATTAGAAAAGTTTAATTAAGTAGATTTGTAGAAACTACATTTTCAAACACTTAGGGAAAAAATAGTTCAAAGGATATATTTTCTTAACTTTTGAGCTCTCAAAATTCTTTAGCATTTATGATTGTCAAAACAAAAATAATCCATGCCTATATTAGTCTGCTATGGAGAAGTAATCCAACCTAATTTATTCTCCATGAGAGCAATTTTGCTAAATTTATTCACTATCTATTTATATTTATAAATCATCAGCCATAAAATGGAATGAAATTGATTGTATTATTCTACATTTTAAACTTGTTGTCTATATTTTGCTCTTCCTTATTATCCAAGTCATTCAAGTAAATTCAATCAGGCTTTCCTTCATCATCTTGTGGATGCAAATAATATTTTTAAGACTCCGAGCCAAAATAAATCCTCACTTTAACTGACAGTGAATGATATAAGTATCAGATTTAATAATAAGAAGTACTGATATTCAGTAGACTAACTAGATGGATAGAGGCATCAAGAGATTTAAAAAAAAAAAAAAAGATAGATAGGAGTTTATTTTTCCCTGAGACAAGAACTCCACATGTAAGCAGTCCAGTGATTATACAGCTGCTCAAGAATGTCAAGAAGGACCTGTGCTCCTTCTGTCTTTTTGCTACATGATGTTTATTGTCTGACTTTCGTCCTCCAGGTTGCAATATGGCTGCATATAGAGGCGTTATTCTCTATTCTTCACAAAGAAGAAATATCAGTGTACAGAAGTGAAAGACAGTCCCAGTTTGGCTTTTCCTTTTCATCTGGAAGGGTTGTCCTCCCATGAACTTTCACTTATGGATCATTATTTTTTATGTATGTTACACCCCACCACTAGGTGCAAGAAAAGCTCAACTCAAGGTATTTTATTTTGTTTTTAACATATGCAGCCTTGCAGACTCTATGGCAGAATTAGGCAATGGAGAAGGAAATTGAACAAGTTTATCCACTCTCTGTTCTCTCTCTCTCTCTCTCTCTCTCTCTCTCTATATATATATATATATATATAAAAGAATACATATATGTATATGAGGTGCTGAGGAATGAGTTAACCATTATCCTCAAATTCTCTGACATTCCAGGGATGCCTGGGTGGCTCAGTCAGTTAAGCATCTGCCTTCAGCTCAGGTCATGATCTCAGGGTCTTGGGATCCAGTCCTGCATCGTGCTCTCTGCTCAGCAGGGAGTCTGCTTCTCCCTCTGCCTGCTGCTCCCCTTGTGTTGCGCTCTTGCAGTCTTTCTCTCTGACAAATGAATAAATAAAATCTTAAAAAAAAAAGTTCTACAGCATTCCTCTTTTATCCTTCCTATATATCCTATTATCTTTTACTTTACAACCATACTCCTATCCTCCCATAGGCAACCATTTAGCCTGTTTAATACATGTGACTTTCTGCTTATATCTGTTCCTATAAAATGCCTATTTCTGGTTTTATAGGTAAAAATAATTAATGGACATGATATTGTGCTGCATTTTTCATTCCTCATCTTCCTCTTACATGAAGTACATTTTAGGTGAACGTTGTACTAAATAAAAATTTTAATGTAAATGTAGAATTCTTAATGAATATTTGAGGATATGAAACACTAAAATTCATCTATTTATTCAGTATGTATTTATTGAATGTCCGCTGATGTCAGGAACTATTTCTAGGTACTATAGCACAACAATGAATAAGAGATATTTTTCATGAAATGTGTTTTGGAGCTTACATTCTAGTGAAGATGGAAGGAAAAAGTAAATTATTAAATTATACAGTATGCTAGATAGTAATAAGCACTAAGGAAAACAAAGTCAAAATTAGGGATAAGAAGGGATGCAGGCAGGGCTCAAATAAGGTGTAGAACATCAAGATGTGATTTTAGACTAGAGGGAAGGCAGCCAGAGAAGATGGCCCTGAGTAGACACCATGTGAGTAAAGACTGCAAACGTGAACACAAGTTGTGTTGATATCTGGGGTAGAGGATCCCAGAAAGACAACTAAGTATACAGGCATTCGGGAAAGAGAACAACCAGTTTATTCAAAGAACTACAAGGAAACAGTATTGCTGTAGCAAATGGAGGGAAGAGGAGAAAAGATGGATATGTGAGAGAATATAAGGAAATACGTTATGTGAAGCTGGTATGTCATCATGAGCACGTAGGCTTTCACTTTGAGTCAGCAAGCTCTTGGAGAGTTTGAACTGAAGAATAAAAACGGGCATGCTAATATTTTATGGGATAATTTGCTGCCAGATTTAGAAAAGACCAAAGGTAAACAACACCAGAATCAAGGAGGGTACACTGAGAAACTATTAAAATAAGGTTGATGAGGCATAGTAGCTACTTGAGAAAAGTTAGTAGCAGAAAAGTGATGAAAAATTACTAAATTCTAGATAATTTTGAAGGATAGAGATAGGCAGAATCTGTTAGTGAATTATGTGTGGAATGAGGAATATAAGAATATATGAGAATGAAGAGGTGACAAAAATGATTCTTGGTTTTTTGGACATGTCGACTGAACAGGCATGTAAAAGGTCAGGTGACTCTTAACCTCATAATATGTGGCTAGGCTCTGGATCCCTGACTACAAAAGTGTCTTTTTATCAATGACTGCTCAGTAAGTCCCAACATGGACACGTCAAGGCAGTGGACTGGAGCAAATGTTTTGCCATAAATCTCTCTTGGGGATGTCACAAGATCATGATTAATGCATACAGTGTATTATTGTTACAGTGAGGATGGATTAGGTATGGCTCATCTCCAAGGTAGACTGCAGAGCTGAAGAATCAAACTACATGATGCAGAGTGACTTTAACTTGCCGCACAGTGTAGCAAAGCTTAAAGATAAGCCAGGCAGCACCAAAGATCAAGAGTTTCTTGTAACATTGTGTGAGTAGAACCTATATACCATTCCTGCTTCCTAGGTCAGGGCGACTTCTTGTCCACTTGCCCTAGATAATTCTTTCTTCATCTGGAAAAATAATCACAGACTTGATAACCTGTCACTAGAAAAGTATGACTTGGACCTTTCTCTCTCAAGATACAATTTCTATGTTACATAAAAGAGACTCAACAGCAGGGTATGCTCATAGTCTTTATATCTTGCTGCTAAGTAAGTTGTGATCTTTCTATCTGAAAATGCAGTGCCAAAATAGAAATGGTATTTCTATAAAGAAAGAATGTGATGTAGGCATTGCTTAGGACTGGGGATGCAAAGTAGCACAAGATAAAGCCCCAACTGGACTGTTGTTGAGAATGTAAATTGGTGCAGCCACTGTGGAAAACAGTGTCAAAGTTTCTCAAAAAATTAAAAACAGAAATACCATATGATTCAATAATTCCGTTATGGAGTATTTACCCAGAGAAAATGAAAAGACTAACACAAAAAGATACATATATCCCTATATTTATCGCAGTGTTATTTGCAATAGCTAGGACATGAAAGCAATCTAAGTGTCCATCAATAGAAAAATGGATAGGGAAATATGTGTGTGTACACACACACACACACACACACACACACACAGAGAGAGGAATATTACATAGCTATCAAAAAGGATGAGATCATGCCATTTGAGATAACATGGGTGGACCTAGAAGGTATTATGCTAAATGAAATAACTCAGACTGAAAAGGCAAATAGTATGATTTCACTCATAAATGGAATCTAAAATAAATGAGTAGACAAACAAAAAGCAATCAGAACTATATATACAGAGAATAAACTGATGGTTGCCAGAGGGAGAGGTGGGTGAGGTTTGGAGCAAAATGGTTGAAAGAGAGAGAGAGATACAGACCTCCAGTTATGGCATGAGTAAGTCAGGGGAATAAAAAGTAGATCATAAGGAATACAGTCAGTGATATTGTAATAACAATATAATGGCTGAACATAGCATAATGTAATAAACTGGTCAAATCCCTAAGTTGTACACCTGAAACGAATGTAACATTGTGTGTCAACTATACTCAGTTAACAACAACAACAAAATGTTAAAGCTCCAGCTATAGGTCAAACATTTATAAAAATCTCAAATGAAATCTAGTGATACTGTTTTTAAAATGCTATCTACATCAAAAATTGGGATAAAGATTATAACTTTCTTTTAGGGCACTCCTGATCTTTTAATATGTGGGCCAAAGAAGCCTACTTCCTGTCATCCCTTTCCTTCTCATTCACTGTCCACTATCTACCCTATGTAGCCCATGACTCCCTAAACTAAAATTCACATTGCAACTATTATCCGGAAACCTCCTTTCTTCTCTTATCTGAAAATAATCTACTTAGATTTTTGAGTCTCTGTCAAATGTTACATACTTTGGGGGAAAAGCTGATTTTTTCCAATAAAAAATGTAATGGTCTTTTTAAGGTACCCATATAAAACTCTGACCATATTCATTATATTGTACATTGTATTATAATGTGTTTTTAGTGGTCTGTCTTTTCCAGTGCAGTTTGAGAGGCTCATTAACAGAGATATGTCTTTAATTTTTGTACACACCATGCCTGCTTAAAGGGTTGTCTATTTGAATCAATCAGTCAATCAAGAGTGTGTGCTGTATCACTACAGTGAATTAAACCTGTGATTTCCATGAGGCCACTGACCCTATCTCTTTTCTTCATCACTGTTTAATGCCCCCCACCCCAGAGAGCACTTATTCTGTGATATAACATCGATATCTTTATGTATAAACCAATTACTTATAATCCTTTTGTTTTGTCCTTGGATGATTTTTTAGACTTTGCCTCAGTTATAATACAGGTTTTGCTTTTCTAACCTCAAAGGTATACATGAGTATATAATAGCTTTAGTTTTTATAATGTATAGTTATATATTATGTCTGCCTCAGAAATGCCTTATAAAAAAACTCTAGCACATTTTACTGGTCTATACATCCAGAATAGTCCTAATACAAGTTTATAGAATAAGAGAGAGAAATAATCTACAAGCGATGTAAAATAAATAAAATAAATGTTAGCTATGGTGAGTGCTATGAAATACGTAAGCCTGATGATTAACAGACCTGTACTCCTGGGGCAAACAATACAGTATATGTTAATAAAAAAATACAAAATACAAAATACAAAAATAATAATAAAATAAAGAAGTGTTAGAGATCAGTTCTCTACTTTGAGCAGTGTATCATTTTTACATCACTTAACAAAGGAATCTATTTCCTAAAAGCTAACAATGAAAGCAAAATATAATTCCTAAAAGTAAGACTCCTAATTGAATGAATAACTGACGTTGGGTCCTTGCTTAAAAATTTCTCGCTTGGGGGAGACTCTAGCTAGATTTTGTACCAAGCAAAACAGAAGTTATTTCTAAAATTCTATAGCTAAAGATAATAAAGAAATAACATGAGGGCTACAAATAGGTTCTGTTCACCCTTTGACATCAAGATCATTTAAAAAAAAAAAAGTTTTCTTCAAATATCTGATGCTACTTCCTTCAGTGGCATTATTGGCAAAAATGTTTTCATTTAGTTTGACAATTTGCAAAAATGCTTTCCTAATGAGAAAACTACTTTCATTTCTCAGACCTTGCGACCACAAGAAAATAGATTGCTGTAACAAAATGTGCTGCAATGTTATGTTAAACTTTCCTTTCATGTCAGAACATGCTAAACTTGAAGTTATTATCAAACACAATGAGAGAAACAAAAATCGCAAAAGGCACAGGTAATTCAGTGCATCAACATTGGGTTTGGATAATGTGCTTTTATAACAGCCAAACAAAATTCTAATATTTCTGATAATGGCTCTGGAAATTGGGACCTATATATAAATGTCCTTTTCTTCTAGAATTTTGCTTTCATTCACCAGAATATAAATTGTGGGCATTCTGGTTACTTTTATTTTTGTGTGCTGGGGAAAGGGGCTGATGCCTCAAACTCATCTGTGAGATCAAACTAACACAGTGAAACTCTGGCACCTTAAGTAATGTAGAGAGGGTCTGCTATTTTGTTTGCTGAAGGCATCCAAAGCTTCTGGAAATGCAGTAAACTGGAAAAGACCTATATGGAATTATTCTCCACTTAGGGCTATAGCAAAATAATATGGTTCTGTATAATGGAAGGTCCTAGGAAGAAAGAAAAAAAAAATCGGTTCAAACACCTGCCCACTTCTATCAGTAGGTAAAACCAAGATGATAATGGCCTCCAGTACTTTAAATAATGTATTGTAACTTACTCTGCTGGAATGCTCTGAAAATGTAGTCTAAAGACTTTCTTAATAGTCCACAGGAGCAATAATAGAACTAAAATAATTTAAGATGTTTTCTATGTGCTTTATCTAAGAACAGGACTAAAAGTGAACTTGGTTTAACTAAATAAATGGCATGCCAGCCACCCTTTTTATTTCCTATTTGTTTCCTCCTTCTTTCTTTTTCCCAACCAGCTTTGCATCTCCCTATGATTTAATTAGATTTTTATGCACTCTTTCAGAAAGGGTTTACATTCTAAAGGATTAAATTAAACCACAGGCCTAACTGAGGAAATCACTTACTGGCAATATGCACATAATAAAAAAATTTCAAATGGGGTTTAATATAAATTGAGTCAGAAATAGAGTTTGTATATTTAAAAATCAAATAACACTTTAGTTATGCTAAGATTTAAACAATCTGAATAGAGTTCTCAGCATTTTAGAAAAATGAAAACAACCCAAAAAACTCAGGAAGGAAGAGCGAAACTGTTTTAAAGTTGGATTCTTTTTTTTTTTTTATTGTTCAAATGAGAGCTAAAACCCAACAACATATTCTCAAAAGTATAAAAATCTCAAAAAAACAAGATAAGCAATTGCCTATTTTTGCTAATTTTTGTTAATGGAGAAATACCCTTCTGACCAGAGTTTTGACACCAGCAGATTCTTGTATTATTATTTGTGTATTCATTCGTTCGTTCATTCATGCATTCATTCATTCATCCATTCATTCATTTTAATCATCACCACCACCATTGCCGCTAGCCACTTACTCTGATGATCAAATGTGGTAGAGATTGAAATTCTTCTGTTCAATTAAAAAAAAAATCGTTTCTTAGAAGACAGTGGTCATAACTTAAAATTGTTTTAAAGTAAGTGTATCCATCCCTTCTTCCAGTTTGTGTCTGCTGTAAGTGGAAGAACGGAGATGGGAAAGTGGTGAGCCATTGACTTCCTCTGTCACCCCCTGCTTGACTTCTATTCCTCCTCTCCCCTTCCCTAGGGTTCCTGGTTCCTCCAGGTTGAAGAATGAAAGATGAGAAAAAAGGGATTTTCCTTGTGTCTTAGCATTGCTTATTTCAGCCCCTAGGGAATTTATTTATTTATTTATTTATTATTTTCCCCTAGGGAATTTTTAAAGCTACTCTGTTCTGGACTCAGTTCATGCTCTTATAGATGCTTTTTGTGGGCTTTGGAGTCACACTAGAAACATTTCATGCATTCCCATTGAAAGATGATGTAGAATTTTTGTGAAACCCTTTATAGTTCTTGTCTATTCTTGGGATTTGCATTATTCATCCTTTTGTTTGGGATCTCATTCTTTTTCTGAACAGCCACTAGGGAAGGATTTGAATTAACTCCTGGGCAATTTTTTTCCACTGAGCTGTTCACATCTGACCCTCAAGAAAACAAAAATATCCTTGCTCCTACTAGCAGTAGAAAAGAAGCTCCCAAAGCAAATTAAAAAAAAAAAAAAAAATCTTCTGATGCCTCAGGTCGATATACACATCCTTTCTCATTTATTTTCTTTACTAAGACTAGTCCTTTCTGTTCTTCAAGCAACATATAGGATTCTTAAACCATTTCTCATCTGGCTTGAGCTAAAGAGGAAGCAATACCTCTGTGTGGTGATACAGAGCTAATTTCTCCAAATTCCTGCACTTCATTTCCAATATTCCAATACTCTGGTTGCTTCCACTTTGACTACTATACATAAGCAAGGTATGGGAGGGGCTGCTTTTGCTTATGTTATTCACTAGTTCTGCATTGGTGGTCTACCAGAACATTTTTCAATCTAAAATATTTGCTACATTTGTTATGCTTGTTGGGGCTGTTCTTTTGGACCATTATGTCTTGTTTGACTATGAGGCAAATTTTCACCTTTACAGTCAATTGTGAACTTAAATCAGGTTCTAGAAAATCAACTCATTTCATCCTTACATTCATATTATAATAATTCCATGCCTCCTATTGATTTATTTAACCAACAGATGTAATAGACACTATTGTCAACAGGGTTTTCAATCTTAAAGCTATTGAACACGTAAAATAAAAATGAGACAAACAGGGTAGGGTATGCTATAAAATTATTTATGTAGCTGGACCTGGTCTGGGGACCAGAGAGGATTTATTTAAAAAAAAAAAAAAAAGTGCTAAAGCTGGGAATGAAGAACAAATAGAGAACAGAGGTATTATGAAAGTGAAAATGACATATATGAAAGCATTAAAGGAAGAATAGTTACAGCACATTCAAGAAGGGGGGGAAATATTTTGTAAACAAAGTATCAAGAATAAGAAATGTTCAAGGGGCACCTGGGTGGCTGGTTGGCTCAGTGAGTTAAGCATCTGCCTTCAGCTCAGGTCATGATCCTGGGGTCATGAAATCCAGCCTCAGCAGAGAGCCTACTTCTCCCTGTCCCTCTGCCCTCCCCTTCTTTTCTCTCACCCTCTGCCCCTCCCCTCTTCTCCATCTCCCTCTGCCCTGCCCTCTCCACTCCTGCTTTCTCTCTCAAATAAATAAATGAAATCTTAAAAAAAAAAAAAAAAAAAGAAATGTACCAAGACATAAGCTAAGAAATAAGTAACAACCGCACTACTTAAACCTTTCTCTAAAATACATATATACATACATTAGGGATTTAATTTTCATTAAAAGGCAACGCAAAACTATTAAAGTGTTTTAAATTAGGAGATGACAATCAGATCTGTGTTCCTAAAATACCACTCTAGCTTCAAGGCATATGTCACCTAAAAGGAAGAACAGGCAGTCCCTACTTGGGTTTTTGCAGAGGAGGAGGAGAAAGATCAGATTTAACTAGACTTGGTGCTTGACTGTACATGAAGTCTAAGAGAAAAGGACTCATTGATGACCATTAGGAAAGTCATCCAATCAATAAGCCCTGGAGAAAAAAGAAAATAAAACAAAACAACAACAACAACAACAAAAAAACAAGTTACCTTACTTACAGAATCACAGAATCATAGATTTTATCAAAGGGATCCTAAAAATCACTGAGTCTGATGCCCTCTTTTTAATGAAGAAAAATATATCTCCTTCTCCATTGAAGTATCTTGTGAAATTTCACTTTCTTCACCTTGTTCACTAGAAAACTTTCTATCTCCTGAGGATAGTGCTTCTTTTACAGCCCTCTCAAGTGATAGCTGTGTTCTCTCATACCTCCTATAGCAAATTGTCCTCTCTAAATATCCCACCACCCCTCCTCCCTACAAACACTTGGCTTAGCAGTCATTATCTGTTGCTGTAGAAGTAATTTATCAACTTCCCTCTCATTCTGTGAAGATTATTTCTGAACTATCATCAATTTCTCCATTATTAACTTTGTTTTGCTTTTCTGGTAACCTCAATATCAACATAGAATAGTCTTCTGAGTGATTTGATCCCTTCCAATGATCTTGTTCTCTATTCCTATATTTTTTCATTAACGTAAGTACAATTGCTCTAAAATCTCACTTTTAAGTACCTCCATTCCTCTATACATTCACCAAACTGTATTACCATTAAGTCCTCAAAGAAGTTTACATGTTTTGGAAACTTTTTTAAGACTTTATTTTTTAAATGGTTTTAGATTTATAACAAAATTGAGAGGGAGGTACACAGATTTCCCATATACCCCCTACCCCCACATAGGCATAAACTCCCCCATTATCAATATTACTCATTGAAATGATACATTTTGTACCAGTATGAATCTGTATTGACACATCATTATAATGCCATACAGAGTATTTAGACTGGCCTATAGATCTTTTGTGTTCTGCTTATTCACCTTCCCTCCTCCACTCGCCTCCCCTGTCTCCCTCGTGGTAATCACCAATCTTTTCATTGTCTCCCTAGTTTTGTCTTTTCCAGAATCATAAAGTAACAATAACATACAATAACATTTGTGTTTTCCAGTCATACAATAACATTTCTAGGATCATACAATAACATCTTAACAATAACAATACATACAATAACATTGTATGTTATACAATAACATTCAATAACATTGGCTTCTTCTATTTACTAATATGCACTTCAGGTTTATCTATTTCTTTTTATAGCTCATATCTCATTTTTTAAAGTGCAGAATAATATTCCAATGTCTGGATATACCATAGTTTACTTTTCGATTCACCTAATGAAAGGATGTTTCAGTTGCTTCCAAGTTTGGACAACTATAAAAAAAAAATTGCTATAAACATCTTTGTGCAGGTGTCTGTGTGGACATGAGCTTTTAACTCCTTTGTATAAAGACCAAGGAGCACATTTGCTAGATTATATGACAAGAGTACATTTAGTTTTGTAAAAACACACAAAATTGTCTTCCAAAGTAGCTGTACCATTTTCATTCACACAACCAATGAATGAGAGTTCTTGTTGTTCTACATTCTTGTCAACATTTGGTGTTGTCAGTGTTCCAGATTTTGGCCCTTCAAAGAGGTGCATAGAGGTATCTCATTGTTGTTTTAATTTGCATTTCACTGATAACATATGATGTGAAGCATCTTTTCTGTATATCTACTTTAGTGAGGTGTCAAAGTTTTTGACCCATTTTTAATTGGGTTGTCTATTTTCTTATGGTTGAGTTTTAAGGTTTTTTTTTAATAAATTGTGGATAACCATCTTTTATTGGATGTGGTTTTTGCAAATATTTTCTCCCTGCCTATGTCTTGTCTTCTAATTCAATTGTTTTGGAAATTTCTGTTACAAAGTGAAAGAATTAAAAAAAACAAAGTAAAGCTTAAATAAGAAAATTAAGAATGTGAGAATGGATTATCTAGAAATGCACCACCTCATATATATGTATTTGTGACTTATATATAGATAGATATAGATATAGATATAGATATAGATATAGATAGGAAGAGAGAGATATTGAGAGAGCAAAGCCCATGGCTAAGCCCTAAAGAATTCACATTATGCCACACTACATCATTCACACTATATCTAGCAGAGCATAGATGGAGTAGACACACCACAGAGGATTCAAGGAAAGAAAGTCCTTCCCTGAATTCTCTACTTTTTTTTTTTTTAATAAGAAGATAATACAGAGATCACCTAGGACACTATTTCATAATGGAAAATTCCTGATTTTAAAAATGGCTTTATAGAAAAGAGTTCCTCTGGGGTTGTTAGAAGGCAGGTATCATTTTATTCTTATGCAGAGTTAACTCACTCTTGTTAGGCCAGCTCTTGCTAAGCTCCTAAAAAGGAATGGAATGATTCTCCAGGGCCATCTGAATTTTGAGTTTAATTTTAGCTATTATAATCACAACAATCAAAATAGTTTGAAAGCAATTTTGATGCACCTACAAGTTATACTAAGTAGCATATTAAAAGAGAAAATATCAAGCTTATTTCTAATACTAAATTTTACAAAGCTGAAAATACAGTAGAATATTAAAAAGAAAATATCAAGCTTATTTCAAATACTAAATTTTACAAGACTGAGAATACAATAGAATATGAGGACTCTAGAGATTTCCCATGACAGGCTTCCTCATATAAAACTGAACTTCATCTAAAAAGTAAAGAAAAATGCTTAAGTTAAATCAGCCCAAGCATCATTCTTTGATATAGCTCCAAGTTAGTTGCCAAAAAGAAGTATAAGGTATGGGGAGATGCACAAGATTTGCTAAGGAAAATCATATTACATTTTATAAATAGTTTCCAATAAATATGATTTTATATAAAATGCAATAGAGAAAAGTGTAAAAACATCTTCTGCCATTCTAATAAAAAAGAGTCTAACATTTTTTACTAAGAAATTTGAAGGCTTATTTTAAATATATTTTACATACATTGTTTAATAAGCAAAATTATTTTTCTACATTTTAATACTTTCAACATCTCTGAAATTTTGTTCATATTTAACCACAATCATATAAATTAAACTGAAAATAGAAAAAAGTTTAAAGAAGTGCAAAAATATGTTTCTTTAAGGATTCAGTATAAAGCATGTTTATAATTAGACCAGAATGTGTTCAACTTTAGATCTATATGAACAGTACTTATACTCCTTTAAGGTCTATAACCTAAACATATAAACTATTTCATTTATTTATGCAGTCTCCTGTAGTAGAGTTCTCAAATAGAAATAGTAAAGGCTTCAATCTAAAGATGCCCTCAAAGAATTCATTGCTCAAATAAAAAGTATACTTTGGCTTTTGGTCCCCAAAAATGTGTTCTCCATGTAAGAACAATGAAGTGTTTAACAAACTTCTTTATTCTAGAACTTTTTAAAAAGATTTTATTTATTTATTTGAGAGTTCATTAACGTGTGCTCATTCACACACACACACACACACACACACACACACACACGAGCATGGCAGGAAGGGCAGAGGGAGAGAGACAAGCAGACTCCCCTCAGAGCAGGGAGCCTAATGCGGGGTTCAGGGCTCAATCCCAGGACCAGGGAATCATGATCTGGGTTGAAGGCAGACACTTAACAGACTGAGTCACCTTGGGGACCCTTAGAACTTTTCAAAGGCATACACATTCTAAAGATATTTTTAATCTATAAGAGGGATATATTGTGGCAGTATTTTACCAGACACATTTACTAGAGAACTCCTCAAATAACATCTCCCAGGATATGTGTTTCAAAGAAAATACTTCGGCAAGTGGCACTCAGGCGTTACTTCTTATGTCAAATACTCCTTTTGTTCCAATCTCTCCCTCACATCCTTCAGCCAGCAGTTTGCCTCATGTATTTGTGTGCCATAAACTACCATAGTCTGTTTTGTTTTGTTTTGTTATTTTAAGAGGAGATGGTTCTCTCTAGAGGCACATAGTGCACTTTTGACCCCACTTATATCCTTTTACTTTCTTTGAGAAAGCAATTAGCTTGATGCCTCCCTCAATTATGCTCCCTGGCAATTCCATCTTACCAGGATGGAAATAATTGTATTTTCATTGATTCCTGGACTCACGGCTAAGATTGAGACTATAGTAGTAAAATAGTCAGTCGATAATCTGGATTGCATATGTAAAGAACAAATTCAAGATTTTTCAAAGCATATTATAAAACTCATAAGTGTCCACTGTCAGAGACTATTATAATGTAAATGAATCAGTGAAAATTACATTTCAAGCCAAATATATTGCCTTTATGGCCACTACCATATTTTATGCACTAAATTATAAATTGTGTGCAATACATTTTACAGGCAGTCCCTGATAGTAGCCCAGTGGAATTAAATTGGGTTTAGAGTAAATCAGCTTTGCGTAGCTCAATTCAAGTTGACTTTTAACCCACTTGAAGGACTAAAGATGTAAAAGTCTATGGATGTAGCTCTATCTGTGTGTTCTTATTTTGGATATGCCAGAACCTTCTTGCATCTATATATTCTGATGCTTGCCCATTTGCATCTACTCTCCTGAGCAAGCAGCCTGCTATCCATTTCTCCACCCCTTTATTTATTTATCTATCTATTTATTTATTTATTTATTGCAGCTTCCGGGATTACAGGGTCAACAGTGTCTCCTCTAATAAAGTGGCTGCTCCACTCTAAGCTCCTTTGATATACATTAGGATATACACCCTCTCCCACTTTTAGAGAGGCATTGAGAATCCGTACATACTGCCTATGCTAACTGTAAACAAAAATTACATTTTATTTTGCTGGCTAACAAGAACTTTGCCTGGGTTTTTAGATGAGTTTTTGAGCCCAGGGCACAAACACATAAATGCTTTCATGAGAGCTTATACATCAATATCATTGCTTTGGGTCTAAGACGAATTTCTCAACATTTCCCCAACATGTCTTATAAGTCAACTTAGAGGAGAGCAATATAGGAAAACTTATAGAAAGGCAGTCATAAGAGGCTCGTAAAGAACCCGATTTACTTGTATTTTAAGTCAAAATTTTGTTCAAACATGTCTTCTCTACAAAAAGGTTTCTCAGACCCAGAGAGAAACCCTCTTACTCCATGCAGTAGAAACCAACAATAGTCAAATGTGGTATAAG
The DNA here is from genome assembly GCF_020171115.1 of Neogale vison. Classification (NCBI taxonomy): domain Eukaryota; kingdom Metazoa; phylum Chordata; class Mammalia; order Carnivora; family Mustelidae; genus Neogale; species Neogale vison. Next base: position 34,593,811 of record NC_058102.1, on the reverse strand, counting down.
GACTTAGACCAGGACATCTTATTTTTATTATGGTTAATGCTAAAGAATTTCTTTTTAATCTTATAATCATTGGTGAAAAAAATAGTTATACAAGAAAATCATTGCATGAAGGAGAACCTGAAATGAGTCTCACTAGCTTGGATAACAACAAATACAAAGCTAGTGTGAACGTACTAAAGAACACACAAAAAAAATGTGCTTATGCAATGACTGGCCCCGTGTGATGTTGCTGTTAGCTGGAATGGTAGTAATGGAACTTGTTATGGTAATCGTTAAAGTCACCTATCTAAAAGGAAATAAGAAAATAAATTATTATTAGTTAGAAAATTAAGGAAATTTAGTAGGGAAAAAAATTAGTACGGAAAAAAATAGTACCAACTGTCTTAATCATCTTTCAGTATATTAAGATAAAAAATATAAATACAGTTACTTGAAGACAGATTTCAGTGTATGCGATAGCTATCATCACACTGATTTTTGTGTTCCCTGGAATTTCCCATACTATGAATTGAGCTATGGCAGTAGAAATCATTGTCATCTGTACTGAATAGTGCATAGGAATAGCTAAATATAAATAAACAGGGCTTACGGAAGGGGCGTCGGATTTAGTTGTAAACTCTGTTCTAGAGAATAAAGATGCAGTATGTTAAATATCAAAAGTAAAAGGCTGATCAGCATGACAAGAAAAACTATGATAAAAGAATGGCACTAAAAATTTGAAAAAGTATAGAGAAAAAATACTAATATAAAAATATTAATATAATAAAAAAATAATTAAATGTAATGCAGAGGTGCAGGCAAGTCTAGGCTATACTTAGACAGGTTGTTTTGCAACTTGTTCTTATTCCGACTTTGCTGAAGTACAATTTACAGACAATAAAATGCACTCATCACAAGTGTGCTATTGATCAGATTTAACATCAGGAATTCCAATACGTTCCAATGAATGTACTGACCATCAAAATCAAGGTGAAGATAATGACTTTTACTCCCAAAATTTCTCTTTTGACTCCCTTACCATCAGCTGACCATATTACCATCCCAAGTAACCCCTGGTATACTTTGTCATTAGATATTAATTTCACCTTTCATAGAATTTCATATTAACAGAATTATACAATAAATACTTTTTGTCTGGCTTCTTTTGGTCAACATATTTCTCATATTTGGTTTGTTACTGTTGTTATGAATCAATTGTTTGTTCCTTTTTTTATCGCTGAGCAGAATTCCAGAGTATGGCCATCCCACAGTTTGTTGATCCATTCACTGGTGAAAGACATTTGTAGAATTTCCAACTTGGGGCTAATATAAATAAAGCTGTTACTGATGCTTATGTCAGGAGAAGTTTATTCATGTCGTGAGAGGGTCAATTATAGGGCATATTTTTACATTTTTCTTAAATAACTGGAAGTGTAATTCTATTCCTGGACTCCCTATTCTGTCCATTTGGTCCAGTCATCTATCCTGATGTTTCACCACACTTTCTCAATTACTATAGTTTTGCAATAAATTCTAATATAAGGTCATGTAAGTCCTCAATCTGTGTTCTTTTTCAAAATTGTTTTGGCTTTTCTAGGCCTCTGTATATTCTTTTAAAGTTGATATACAGTTTATCAATCCCCTACCCTGCCAGTGGGGATTGATGGGATTTTGATTGGGAGTACATTGGATCTATAGATCAATTGAGGTAGAATTGACTTTCAACAATATGAGTCTGTTAAGGCATAACTATATCTTTCCATTCATTTAGTTATTTAACTTTTATAACTCTCTTTACATATCTTGGTTAAATTTAATCCTAAACACCTCATGTTTTTTAATGTTATTTTAGATGGTCTGTTTTCATTTTTTTCCCCTGGTTTTGATCACTAGTGTATGGGCATACAATTAATTTTTTTTCAAGTTTTATTTAGATTCTATTTACTTAACATATAGTATAATAGTGGTTTCAGCAGTAGAACTTAGTAGTTCATTACTTACATATAACATCCAGTGCTCATCACAACAAGGGCCTTCCTTAATACCCATCGTCCACTTAGCACATTCCCCACCCTCCTCCCCTCCAGCAACTCTCAGTTTTTTCAGTATAGTTGAGCCTCTTACAGTTTGCCTCTCTCTCTTTTTTTTTTTTTCCTTACTTCCTCTAGGTTCATCTGTTTTGTTTCTTAAATTCCACATATGAATAAAATCATGGAATTTGTCTTTCTCTGACTTATTTCACTTGGCATAATACACTCTAGCTTCATCCACATCATTGCAAATGGCAAGATTTCATTCTTTTTGATGGCTGAGTAACATTCCATGGACATACAATGAATTTTTATGCTTTGACCTTGTATGCCAGCTGCTATCAATGCTGGTAGCTATTTGGGAGATTCTTTAGGATTTTCTAAATGTGCAGTCATGTTATTCATCTGTCTTCCTCTTTATCTGCTTTTCCTTATTTTTCTTGCCATACTGTATGGAGTAGGTGCCCAAATAAAATGTTACGTAGAAGTAGAGAGATTCAAAGTCCATGTCTTTTTTTCTAACTAAGGCGAATATCATTGATGATAGCTAAATACTTCTCATAACATCTTTTAAAAGTCTGAGAAGGAATGCCTGGCTGGCTCAGTCAGTTGAGTGTCTGACTCAGGTTTTGATCTCAGGGTCATTAGATAGGGCCCTGTGTCAAGCTACATGCTGATCCTGGAGCCTGCTTATACTGTCTTTTTCTTGCATATAGCTGGATTCTATTTTGTAATATATTTGGGGAATTTTTACTTCTTTATTTCTGAAGGATATTGGCGTGTAGGTTTAAAACAATGACTTTATAAGGTTTTAATATCAAGTAATACTAGCCTCATAAAATAAGTTGGAAAACATTCAAAATATCCTTTATTTTATGAATAAGATTGTGTAATATTAAATGTTTAAGAGAATCCACCAATAAAGGCATCTATAGCTAGGGTTTTCTTTGTGAGATGAATTTCTATTAAAATTTCAATTCTTCAAGCGTTTGGATTTTCTATTTATTTTTATGTCAGTCTTGATAGTGAGTGTCTCTTTAATGGAATTTGTCCACTTAACCTAAGTTGCATACCTTATTGTGGTATAAGTTTTATAACTAACAAATTTATAAGTGTCCTGTATAAGCTCCACTCAAATCTTTGCAACTTAACACTCAGGAACTAATAAGAAATTTTTTTTTAAAAATTGACTGAGTTTTTACTATACTATTTTATTTTTTTTAATTAAGATATAATGTATTATTTGCTTTAGGGGTACAGATCTAATGAATCATCAGTCTTACACAAGTCACAGCACTCACCATAGCACACACCCTCCCCAATGTCCATAATACAGCCACCCTACTCCTTCCCTGCCACCCTATCCTCCCTACCCCCCAGCAACCTTCAGTTTGTTTCCTGAAATTAAGAGTCTCTTATGGCTTGTCCCCCTCCCCAGGCCCATCTTGTTTCATTTTGAAAGTATATATCTTGTGCCTCACTGAACAAGACTATGTTTGGAACTTTAAGAATATTTCAATAAGAATTTTTAAGTATTTTTCTCCTTCTAGAAAATTATGTTTAATCTAACGTATATGATCATTTTACACTCATTTCATCAATAATTTAATAATTTAAGTACTATTTTATATAAAGAAATACTTAGAACGTAATAGTTTTTTCATTAAGTTTTTTCATTAAGTTTCATTAAGTTTTTTCATTAATATTAATTATTCTTAATTAATATTAAGAAATATTATTTAAAAAATCCTGAGAGAAAAGAAAACTAATATTTCACAGTATCCACACTAAATCAGCTCCAAGTTTCACTGCTTTAAAAGTAAATGATAGGCACTTGTTATTTTTCAAAGCATCAAAGAAGAATTTATTAATATTTTTCAGAGAGGAACTGAACTCCAGATAGAACAAAAGTAAACAATTATTAATGATCACAAATATTTATTCTTTGGAATTCTGTATTTTCTCATTAATGAAATAGGAGAATTTATTTCTTGTCTCACAGCAACATAACTGCCTCAGAAGTGAAAACTTCATATAATCATAAGTCCCAAGAAGTTTAGTAATCCATCTTCATGTATGCATAAGTAATCTATTTTCTGGAACTATTTTATTACTCTACTACTTATTTTATTACTTATATTTAATGGGTACAGGTGTAGAATTTGCCTCCTTAGGTAGATTATAGTTTCAGGGATAGAGACTAATAGTATAGTCTTTTGTCAACTAGCAATACTATTTAAAAAAGTATTGGGACCTTAGCCAATTTAATCTCTATAAACCTCAATTTCCTCATCTGTAATGTGAACTTAAAAATTATGACTTTTTCTTGACATAATAAATGTAAGTCAAAACTGGCATGTAAAGACACTAAACTAATTTTAAATAATAATGGTAACAATAACGACAATAATAATAAAAACATTTTCTGCTGATTATCCACTTTGATCCTTTTCCCTTTTCCATATTGTACTTTCAACTAAATTCAGTCCATGCACGGATTTGGAATGGCCCATGATACAAAAATGTCTTTTATATTTTTAAGGCTGAAAAAAAAAAAAGAAAGAAAGACAAGAAAAAAGAAAAAAAAACAAAGAATCAAAACCAAAGAAAATCAAAGATCTTATGACCTACAAAACTACTATTTTTGCTCTCTACCTTGACAGAAAAGGTTACTGTCCCTTACTGAGTTATATGCAGTTAATGTGTGTATTTAATTTCATATTTAATCAATACTTATCTTCAATAAGTATAATAATAAGATAATAACCTTAGGTTTGATTAATTGATTAGCTTACTCAAGCTAGATAAATGGAAAAGAGTACACAGAAAGGAATCAATTTAGAGCCGTGTTTTGAATAATATGGCTGAAACTTCTACTTACATATAGTAAGTATTGCTTTACAACAGTTTTATAAGTTTTTTCAGCTCAATCATGTAAAGCATAATGAATAATGGAGTATTTCACAAACAGTTGTAAATGGTCAATTAAATGGTGCAAAAGTTGAACAAAACCAAAAGGAAATTACAGAAATTCATTTTGTTAATTAATTGAAGTGACTGATTTGACAATTAAATGATGCCAGCTAAAATAATCTACCCATTTCTGCTATTTTAGGGGTTTTTTGTTTGTTTTTTGGAAACAATGAACTTTTAAAAACTAATTTGTATAACTAAAAATATTATCTAAATGCATGGCAGGTAGAATTCGAAGATGACCCACAAGATCCACAGCCTGAGTACACATACCTCTTGCCAGTTACTCTGTCAAAAACTAAGATAAGTAGTCTGTGTAAATTAGGTCCCAAATTAGTTGACTGTAAAATAAGAAGATTATCCTGGGAGTCTGACTTAATCACCTAAAGTCAGATACAGAGGAAGTAAGAAATTAAAACTTGGAGGGATTCTCAGATGAGAAATTCTTTTTTGTCTTTGAAGATGGTGAGTTCATGGGTTAAGGAATGCAGATAGCAACTGAGAACTGAAATTGGCCCTTGGTGACAACTTTGAAAGAAGGACAGACTTAGTTCTACAACCGTAAACAACCAAGTTCTGCCAAAAACCTGAATGAAGTTGGAAGCAGATTCTTCCCCAGAACCTCTAGCCTAGAACTCAGTGCATCTGACAGTCTGATTTTAGCCTATGAGACCCCAAGTAGAGAACTTCGTCATGGCATGTATAGATTTCTGACCTATGTTGTCTTAATCTGTTAAACTTGAGGTGATTGTTATTCAGCAATGGAAAAGCTATACCAACGAACATTTTCAAAGTCTTAAATTTCTCATATTTGGGCATTTTTATTATTTAAAATTTTTAAGTTTGCTGATTTTCATTCACACCATGCCAGGTCAACAGAGGTTTAGAAAAATTGTCTGAACAAAGATCATACTAAATTTAAAATAGATGATCCTTAAGATTTCAGAGTTTCTCAGGCAGAGAAATGACAGACACATGTATGATTTCATAGCTCTTTATTAACTCCTCTATCTTTTCAATTTCACAGTAATGATAGTTAATAGGAAGTTTTCAAAATAAGTTCATAGGTAAAGTCAATCAAAATTCTTGCAACAAATATTTACCTTATTTTATGAGATTATGTTATGGTCAAGTGGTTTCATCCCTAAAAACACTATAACCTATCTGGAACATTTCTAATACTTTCAGTTTTGAATTTTTGCCCACAGAAGACTATGAGTCTCAGCTAGCTATCATGATATTTGTTTCAGACACAAAAAGAAAATAATTGTTGAGCCATTTTTACTGCCATGTGGACCTTATTCAATACTGCAGTATCATACTTTTGCTATAGATTCACAAATGTAACTTTTCCTGAAGGCAAACAAACATATTAGATAGGAGATTAAGGAACCACTGCAATGCCTTTTGAAAAATATTTGCCCCAAGTCATGTCTCCAGAGTTCCAAAAAATGTCTTGTCTATTACAGTCTATGGAATTAGAGAAACTGAATAACAGGAAAACAGTATGTGTCAGACATACTCTGTTAAATTTTCTGGAAATAATTTTTCTGCTATGTGCAGAGTATTTATCAGCATGATCTTTTTAATCTTTACAGCCAGACTGTAAAGTAAATCCCATTATTATCCCCATAGTACAGATGAGCAAACTGAAGTACAGTGGGGTTAAGCACCGTGTCTAAGACCACAAAGCCATCAAGAGGCTGAATCAGGACCTCAGTGAGGCATACTAGTCTCATCTGCTTAACCACTGCCCAATATTGCCTCCATACCTGAATATGAGCAACAAAATACTTCAAGTTAAATCTAGTTACTTCATAAATGCTTAACTTAAATAGTAAAAATATTTCAGAAAATTTTATATAGAACAAGATTAAATGTTCAATTTGATCTGGTGTCTATTTGACAATAAAAATACACTCCTTTAAATTACATGTGGCATAAGGACTGTCTTTAAAGGTTTTATTCATGTTTTTACTTATCTCTTACTTATTAGTAGCTGTATTTAACAATACATCAGAGGATGTATTGCAAATTGAAATTTGCAAACACGTGAGATTTGATGAGACTTGCTTACAATGTCAGTAAATGCAATACTTGCAGTGTACCATGATGCCCCATGAAGTGCTTCATGGAAAGCCTCTGTACTCTGTCACAGTTGGCTGCACTTATGCCTACAAATCATGTCCACTAGTTCATACTTGCTTACTGGGGGGTAAAAATTTGCTAATTGGGATGTCACACTCTTTGAATCTCAACTGGTTGTTTTCTGCTTGTTTTACTGGCTAATGGAGAGGATTATACTATGATTGTGGATTCATCTATTTTTCCTTCTAATTGTATTTATTTTGTTTGTTTGTTTCTCGGTGAAACTATGTAGTTGGTTGCTTGTAGATTTAGAATTCCTCGAGGATTATTTTATCATTATGAAACGTTCCTCTTTTCTTTTAAAAAAATATGTTAACTTACAGTCTACTTTGTCTGATAATCCAATAGCTATACCATGCTTCAGTGACTATATTGTTTTGGGTTTTTTTCCCCATCCTTGCACTGAACCTGTTGTTTGTTGATTTAAAAAGCTGCGTGTTAGAAATTCCATGTTTCTACTTTGCCTTGCATATGGTAGGAGCTCATAAATTATTTGTTGAATGAACAAGCGAATATATGTTTAGATGAATGAATGAATGAATGAATGGCTTTGAATCTAGGTTTTCTGACTTAGAGACTTTCTTTCAAATTACTTCCAAATGCATTGTCTTTACTTGGCTGCCATATAGTTTTACATATATTAACAACCACTTCCCTTCACTATATATTCCCCCAGGTATAATGATTTTATGAGGTACAGCTTATATGAAGTACCGATTGACATATAGTCCTGTCCCCAGAGCTTGCCGGAGAGTGCAAGTTATGGTGAACACAGTGAGCATGCTGTTGAGATCAAAGTTACTAAATTCTCCAAGGCCAAGTTTTTAGAAATCCTGCTGCTTGGTCTAATGTGCCTCTTCTGCCTCTGGATAGGATAAGGGATAAATGTTTTATAGATTTACCACAAAAAAAAAAAAAAAAATTTGAAGGAAATCAGAGTTGCTGTTCTTCAGTACTTAGTGGCTGAAGAAGCTTCACTGTTCTCCTTCCTCCTCCCCACCTACTGAAGGTAATAGCTGAGTTACAACCAAATATGAATACAAATTATGAAATCAGACTGAGATGGCATTAAGAAAGTCTATCATCTGGCAGGAAAAGGGAGAAACAACAGAGCAAAGTCAATAGCAGTTTCTGAAATACTAAATTTCACCATGTTTACAGTTGAACCCCCCAAGAGATTAATTTTATATATTTTATTTTTCTTATTAAGCTTTCTTGTTTGCATGAATTTTCCTGCATTATACTGAGCAACTGACCAATTCCATTGCCTTAAACTCGTCCCTCTTCTTTATTCAACCCAATTATCAGAATGGTTGAATAATTCTCCAAGCATAAATTTAACTATACTATAAGAATGTTGACGGGGGAAATAACGTATTAACCCCGTTGAAATTTTAGTGAAACTGCAAGTAGGTTCTCATGTGAAAAGATAAGGAGTCCTAGAAAACAATTCAAATCCTAAGTGTTGAGCTATAAGGATTTTTAAAATGTGTTAATTATTAAAAAATAATTAAATATGACTATTGATTATTTTCTAGCTCAGTTTTATCTTTCTATTTAAAAAAATATGTCTGTAGAGTTACATTTTTGTTTAACGAAACAAATCTTTATACTTATTGGTTTGTGTAGAGTTTGCACTGAATTAGCTAACCTTTTATTTTGCCTTACCCTCAAAAGTACTCAATCTAATTTTTATAAGAAGTCTTTGTCCTTAAAAAAAAAAAAGAAGAAGAAGAAGAAGTCTTTGTCTGAAAGTAATCATTTTCAACTAAATGCTTTGTGCCTTATATACCTTAGACGAAAGATACTAACATACAAAGGCTAGTACTGAAGAACAATGTCATTCTAACCTGTGTGATCCGCACCCCCAAGCAATTGTTAACAGATTAGGAATTTCAGACAAAAAGCCCAGATCAGTTTGTGTGATGGAATCCTATTGAGGAAAATTCATTAACACATCAATTTATAAACATAAACAGTGTATTTGAGATGTTTATGTCCTGTGAACATATTAAAAACTTAATTTAGCATCATATTAGAATGAAATAAATAGACTGACCCTATTCAGGAACGATTATGTTCACAAAATAGATTTCCATCCTCTGTATATTGGCAGCATGTCAGCTTTGAAACAAAACAACTAGAACATTACTGAAGTGTCTCCTACACGAAAGCATTTCACAAAAGCAAGAGGTTGCTCTAGCTGGTGGAATTAAATTATTAAATTTGTTGCTCTTAAATATGCTTTCTGTCCTAAGGTTACTGGGATTTGAGGAATTAGGAATGAGATGTGATGAAAAGCCAAAACCCTGATTCTAAGTTTACTCTTCAAAGAAGTAGAAACAAAAGCAGTAAACAAAGGTGATGGATACTAATTATAGGAAATTATAATTTACCGAAGTTAAATTTTTCTATTTCTCCAAGAGTAGTGTTTTCTTTACGCACCCTCAAGCAGCCAAACTGTCTAACTCTCAGGACTTTGGAAATTATTTTCTATGTGCAGTTTCCAATACATTACAGAATGATAGACAATTAAATGGCCTAATATCAAATCTGAAACATTACACCTTTAAAAGTAAAGCATCCCTTTGGGAGAAGACGGTGTTAGTCACGAGTTCAGGATTCTCCCAAATATTGGAAAACAAAAGCAAAGCAAAATTTCACAGCACAATGAGACAAATTATACCACCACCAATAACAAAAACACAAAAGCAATAACTAAAAACCTATATATGGCAAGAATTTATCCTTTCTAATATTACAGAAGAAATTGCACTGGTATAGCTGTGCACTGTGGTATAGCATTATAGTTATTCCAAGAGGAATATCCATATAGAATTGATTCCATGTATGATAACACATACACCTATCCACCCTAGCTTTGCCTTTCTAGAAAATGATGAGGGTGGGGATATAAGGAAAAAATTAAAAGACGCTTATCTTGGGAGATAGGAAAATGAAAATGAGGGAGCTAAGGACAAACTTCAGCAGCGTATCTTTGTCCATCTCCTTTACTGTCATGAATTTCCATCTTTCTGTCTTGGTTTCCATTTGACAAGTGCCTTCATTCTTTCCCCCAACCCCACTGGAGAGACCAATTCAAAAGTATACAGATTACATACCATCTGTTCCATTGTCAATTCAGTACTAACTATTGCTGATGGATAAATTTCACAGAAGTAGTTAATGTTTCTAAGATAAACCAATTAGGAAAAATAACAGACTTCAGAAAGAACAACTCAGGCAGCCATAAACAATTTATCTAGTTTTTTCAAAGCCACAGATTTCATACAAAACAATTCCCAATCAAGCTAATTTCATATTCCATATCAGGATATTTGATGACTTGAAGAGGGAATGCAAAGTCTTCTAATTAGCTATGAGTTCAAACTAGATAGGACATTGGACTTGTGATAGAACATAACAAAGCAATAAACAATGCAAGTAATGGGGCAATCTGTCACTCACTGGTAAGTTACTCACATTGAGATAAACCATATCATTCAGTAAGTAGAAGTTCTGTTCTTAAAGGATCTTCATTATTTTATTTTCCACAGAAGGTATGTATGCATCATAAAGAATTAGATTTACTTTGACAACTCACAATGACATTGTGAAAGTCAGAGTTCCCTCTGCCTGTTCACTATTGACCCAAATAAATGAAACCCAGCAAGTCATGTCCTCCTTTTCCAGCATATGAACAGATAAATAAACCTTTCACCCAATTGTTTATGTTCTACAAATGTGTGACAAGTCTTCCTCTCCCCCACTGTCATTCCTCATGAATTTGAGTCTCTTATTTATTTCAGGAAATGTCTTGAGCATCTAATTACACTTCAGTGTCATTAGTAGACAATCTCTCTACATTTGCTTGTATTATTGCTGACCCAGATTTATTCATTTACTTTCCAAGTAAATTTCAGTCAATGTACCTGACTCAGCTGGTTTCCTGACAGTGATGACCGCTCACATTTCACTTTGGATGTTGTATCTGCAGAGCAGTCCTTACCTGAATTAAGTAATCTAATAGCAGAAAACCTAATGTAAAAATATTAATATGAGCAGAAATTTTCCAGAGAAAGGATTTCTATAAGGAAGCTAAGGGTACAACAAAGCTAATACCTGTTGCAAAGGAAGTTGTATACAAATAGTGCATGTTACAGAGCCATTGTAGATGCTTCATAATTCCTGATTTTGAAGCGCATAATTAAAAATCATATCCACTTTGACCCATCAACCGTCTTTTATTATAAAATTAATTTATTTAACTTAGATTCTGATCTGACTTCTCATTCCTTGAAGAAATGGTTAAAGAAGCGACCTGCTCAATTTTTTTTCAGTCAAATACACTTAGAAAATAATACACTCACTTTATAAACTATATTCAGATGAGCTCTAACTTTATTAAAAAACAAACTTTTTGATCATTTCTGTAAGTAATCTTAATCAAATAATAGTGACCCCCAAAAAGCATAAATCTGCTTACATCAGAAAACAATGTTATATCTAGAATATTATTAGTGAAGTGTAATGGTGAAGGTACACATTGTGTGAAATTTTTCCATATCCAGAAATGAAAGTAAATGCAAACATTTTAAAATGTTTTATGAACGAATACTTTAGCATCAGAGGATATAAACTTTAAAAGTTATTGCTAAATATGTCACAGAATGCCTCAATGCAAAGTAGCTATTTTTGTAATGTTATGATAAAAATTTCACATTAATAACAACAAAAATAAGCAGTAACATTTATTGAATAGTTACAATTATCAGGCATTGTGTTCAGCTCACTTTACATGCATTATATTAATTGAATCTCATAATAACTCAATGGGACTGCTACTGATGCTCTCATCTTACAAATGAGAAAAATCATTCTTACTCATGGAAATGGTACACAGTATTTTGTTTAAGAAAATGTCAGGGGCACCTGGGTGGCTCAGTGGGTTAAACCTTTGCCTTCGGCTCAGGTCATGATCCCAGGGTCCTGGGATCGAGTCCCACATCGGGCTCTCTGCTCAGCGGGGAGCCTGCTTCCCCCTCTCTCTCTGCCTGCTTCTCTGCCTACTTGTGATCTCTGTCAAATAAATAAATAAAATCTTTTTAAAAAAAATAAAAAAGTTTCTAAGTCCATATTTAAAAATCTAATTTCTATTTTTGAGACCAATAAAATATACATCTATTGTGTAGCATGCTGTATACAGCTTGGGGTTTCAAAGGAAATAGTTTTTAATTACAGAATCCTAAAGCATTTAGGAATTCAAAGTTAATTTTTGTTGTATAAGTCACACCTCAAAGTTTTCCATATTTTCCAGAGGTGCTCCTTTTGTGTTCCAAGATGACTACTGATGCTTTTTCATTACCCACAAAAACTATTTTTTTAACTTTCTACAATTCTAAAACCTTCTGTAATCTGGAGCACGTAAGTTTTATATAGCCAGATATAGTAGAAAAATGGAATGCCTTGGATACACAAATATCTAGTTTATTTACATTTCTTGAGAACATTTATTCTATTTTTTAAACATGGTAACTGCAAAAATATGCAGGAAACATACATGTTCTAAGCCTCTGTAGAAGACAATAAAATGTAGATATATATATTTACTATAAAATAAGGTTTCAAAACAAGTTAATTTCTTTAGAAGGAGCATAGATTATTTTTCTTTTTAGTGAAGCAGTTTTGATCAGAGGCCAAAGGATCTTTTGTGTCTACAGTACAAGTATAAAAGGTAGATGCTTAGTGTTGAAGATGTACACTGTGATGGGCCACCCAGATGCCCTTAGGGAGTAAGGACTGGTGGCTTTAAGAACTTCCTCAGCTCAGGCGGCCTGGGTGCCTGGATAGCTCAGTCGCTAGGCTAAGCATCTGACCAGCTCAGGTCATCATCTCAGGGCCTTAGAATCAATCTCCTTGGGCTCCCTCCTCAGCAGGGAGTCCACTTGTCCTTCTTCCTCTTCCCTTGCAAGCCCCTCCACTCTGCTCCTGTGTTCTCTCTCAAATAAATAAATGAAATCTAGAAAGAAAGGAGAAAGGAAGAAAGAAAGAGAGAGAGAGAAAGAAGGAAGGAAGGAAGGAAGGAAGGAAGGACTGACTAACTTCTGGAATGCAACCATACATAAGGTCACACACCCCTACCAGTGCAAATGGCAAGCAATGCCTGTCCAGCGTGAGCTGTCCAAGCCAGGCCCCTCGACTCCACTGTGTAAAAAACTCTGAAGGACTTGCCCAGCTTTAGCTTCTTCTGAAACCTCCTCCAAGTTTATCTTCCTCCCTCTACCCACTGTTACTTTATCACTTCCTTTCACAAGGAAGAACTTGTTTGTAAACCTCTTGCATACTCATCTCTATCCCAGAACTGGCTTTCAGGTAACCCAGCCTGGAAAAATATTATTTGTTTTGTCTTTGGGTTTGCTTTGTTTTATTTGTTCCTCTGGAATCACTCCACCGAGAGAAGCATTCAGAGGACAGTAAAATAACAAACAGAAAGGAACAACGGAACTGATAACAAACTTCAGAATTAGGTGGTCAGCTTAGTACCTGTCTGATAGTGCAAGTCTCAAAAACAGTGCAGCTCTTTGAGGCTGGTTCTGAAGGAAGTAGATGTGATGATGCAGCCCGGAGATGGAGAGAGTTTTAAAGGCACATGTCCTGGCAAATGCTTGGTCAGTTTTGAAAATAGGTGTCTTTCTTGTTTGTTTTCCGGCTTGCTTGCTGTTTTTTCCTTCCTTCCTTCCTTCCTTCCTTCCTTCCTTCCTTCCTTCTTTCCTTCCTTTTTTCCTTCCTTCCTTTTTCCTTCCTTCCTTCCTTCCTTTCCTGACAATATTTGAATAATGAAAATAAGTATTGATAAATTTGGCATTTTCCAAAATGGAAATTGAAATATTCCTTACTGATATATGGAATTCTTTGGTTTAAAGGTGCTAGTGTATTTTTTTTTAAAATTTCTAATTCTGAAGACAAACTGCCAAAATCTTACAAACTATTTCAGTCACTGTAAATGGCACTAACCCCACATGACGTGAAAATAATCATTTGGGGTCTAAAAGGTGCGTATATACAATCATTGTGTCTCTGCCCCTTAAATTCAGAAGTTTAAAAAACTCTTTGAGAGTAATTTCTCGTGAATCTGAGGTGTCGGGGATTGTTTAGGTAAATGGATTTGAATTGAGAGCTTGTCTGTGCGAGATAGAAAGGGATTTAAGTATCTCCACCTAATTTAGCCCAGATTCAGGTGGCATGTTGGTAATTTAAGTAATAAATTTTTGTTGTAAATTAAGATCATAATCAGTCTCAAAAAAAAAAAAAAAGGCAATGAAAACCTGATTACTGTATTGAAAATGGCCAAACTCTCTCGCCTTATAGAATCAAAGTTTCTGAAGCATTGCTTAAGTAAAAGCACACATAAAATATATCACAAAGTAATTAAATTGAATTACTTTGGCTTCACTTTTTGCTAACAGAGCAAAATTTCTTACCCTGCCTTATCCTAATATGAATTGAAGGAAGAAAACACTTTATTACTATTCTCTACATTGTAAAATCAAAGATGGGTTGTTTTTAAAATCAAATCCATTTGAAATTCCTTATAGTTCTTATAACAGTTCCACAAAGGTCAGAGTTGATAAAAATTTCCTTAAGGAATGTACTCAAGCACTGGCTTTTTTGCTCTTATTTAATTCCAATGAATCTTTACCTTTTTTCATGCTCTGTTTCATCCAGCCATAAATCCTCTTCATGCAGGGTAATACACCAATAAATCAGTTTAAGGAGGTTGGCCCAATTTCCTGATGAGTCTTCAGGGTAAATTCTCTAGGTACTTATGAAATGGTATGTAATACTGAAGAATTATTGGAAAACAATTTTAAGGTAATCATACAGTTCATATGAGGGAAGAAAAACATTTTTTTAATAAATTTCGAGTGGAGAAATCTTTTAATTGGCTTCAGAAAAATATACTGCTTAATATTTTAGCTAATAAAATGTAACAATTGTAAACTTTTCTCAAAAATGGGTAAAACTAGTTAATAACAGACTGGTCTTTCTGAAAGTTTTTTGGTTTTTTTGTTTGTTTGTTTGGTTTGTTTGGTTTTTTTTAACCAAAGAGACATCATCTTCTCTTTTTTCAAAAATTCTATTTAGTGCCAAACATTTAGTGTAAGAAAAAAAAAAGGCCAGCCCTGGACATTATGACACAGGGAGGGTGAGCCCAAGAACCCAGAGGGTGTCAGCAAGACCAGCCAAGAGAGTGTCCTTGGTCTCACACAAGATAGACATCAAACTCGAGTCAAGAGAAAGAGAAAACAGAGTTCATTGAATAGCGTAAGTGACAGAGAGAGTAAAGCAGGTGGAATGTCTAGAAGACTCGGAAAGGAAAGGAGAGTGAGTCTCATCACGGTTTGGGGTTAAGGGTTTACAGTGGCAAGAGATCCAGGGTACGGTAGGATCAAAGGCAAGTGACAGGTGAATAATAGGTATTATTTCATGAATCATCAAAGGTAAGGGGTATTGATGCCAGTGTTGGTTGAGGTTTGTTCAAAGCTAACGTCCTGGAACGTGTTTGGATTCTGGTTCTTTGATGTTGTCGGGCGTTTGGAAGCCAAGGACAAAACTCAGAAGATGATTAACTTCCTTGCTCCCACCTTGGAGTAGAAGCATAGCTTTTTTGGTTTATCAGAATGCAAGGTGAAATATAGAACATGAGTAGATAGAGTCTACCAGGAAAACGACAGAGATGGAACCTGTCTAAGAGTGTAATCCCTTTGGTTTCCCTATCTGAATTGGACCTGGGACAAATATGACACTCGCAGCTAAGCCTCCATAGTTTTACACATTTATCTGATGCTTATTAAGATTAACCCATGTTGTGTTTCCATTGGCTATAATCTCAAAAAATATTTACTTTTAGACAGTCACTGAGCGACCCACAAAATATCTCTTACTGGGTGACTGCTCCTTCTTTACTTACTCGGTCTTCATCCTCACTCTAGTCGGTGTGCTCGATAGATAAGACTTATGGACTTCCCAATCACAAAATTGCCCCCACTTTCTAATAACACCCAACTGAGAGCACACCTCGACCACTGTTTTATTATTGCACCAATGACTCAAGCAGTACATGTTCTTTCTAACACCAGCCAGACGTGGGACTCGGACCTGAGCTGACGGCAGATGCTTAATTGATTGAGCCACCCACATGCCACAATCTTTTGTTTTTAAATATACTGTTTTATCAAATTTAGATAGAGTTACTTAGATACAGAGCAATCAAGTCATTTCATCATATATATATATATACAGACATATGTGTGTGTGTATATATATATGAATATATATGTGAATTCTCAATCCCTGCCTCTTTTGTTTCTACAGAATGCCTCCTGACCAAATTTTGTTGATTATACACTGAGATGCTTCAGCTATTCAAACTCTATACTTAAGATTCTTTGGCAAGAAGAGATAGCTAGTTATTGTATATGTTAAAGTGGTCTTAGAGTTTCCATCCAAAAAGCCCTGGACCACCTTTTAAGAGCAGATATCAGGGTACCCTGTTATTGACTTTATTGTCTCCCTGGCATATTTTGGAGTTCCATCACAACACTCACTCAATATAACACAACACAAATAAAACCCACCACTAGACTTCAAAAAGTTTAAGAAGCTTACAATTTCCACTTCTAATAGTCTTACATTAGAAAACAATCTGAAACTATCATACAATTTATGATGTACTATACAAAAATGGAGGGATTAAAAAGTCACTATAGGATAACAGTTAAGTAAAGACTACGTGTTAAGCAACTGTTAGGCGTGAAAAGTTACATATAAGATTTTCTACAATCATAAGTATATAAAGTAAAGAAAAAAGCATAGAAAAAATGGAAGAAAATGCAGAAACATTTGCAAGTGTTATATTTTTCTCATCAAGCAACGGTGTAACATTTTCTTAACAGTTTTCTATATTTTATAAAATATCTATAGCTCATACATTTTATTTACTATAATACAAGAAGAACCTAATTTTAAAACATAACAGTATAAAATGATTTTGTGTATTTAAATATGAATTAATTGGGGCGTCTGGGTAGCTCAGTGGGTTAAAGCCTCTGCCTTCGGCTCAGGTCATGATCCCAGGGTCCTGGGATCGAGCCCCACGTCAAGCTTTCTGCTCAGCGGGGAGCCTGCTTCCCCCCTCTCTCTGCCTGCGTCTCTGCCTACTTGTGATCTCTGTCTGTCAAATAATAAAAAACTTTTTAAAAAAAATAAATGAATATGAATTAATTGATAGTCTAAATTATTTTTTTTACTTTTTAAATAACTAGACAAAATAAAAGCATGGATATATAACCTAAAATATTTTTATTTCTTCATTTTTTTAAAAGATTGTATGTATGTATTTGTCAGAGAGAGAGAGGGCATAAGCAGGAGGAGTAGCAGGCAGAGGGAGAAGCAGACTCCCCACTGAGCAGGGAGCCTGACATGGGACTTGATCCCAAAACATTGGGATCATGACCTGAGCCAAAGGCAGACATTTAACCTGCTGAGCCACCCAGGCGTCCCTAACCTAAAATATTTTTAGTGCAATCCTAAATATGACCAATTCACAACCAAAGTATAATTCAACATCCAAGGTGAACCCTGTTAAACACATATATTCAATTAGGAATTACAATGTCTGGCTTCATTACTATTTCTATATAATCTAACTATATGTTAAATTTTGTAAATTATTTCCATTTTATTTATAAAGCATTGATATTGGAGCTAAAAAGGTTATATCTCACAGGGATCTTGTACAGAAGTAATAGAACCTCATTCTGCCTCAAGTGAGGAAAAAACTACTTCATTCAAAGGAATTTAGATATGAGAGAGAATCAGTAGGAAGCTTGTAGAAGAGGCTTGGGCAATAGCCAGCATCTATTTCGTTTAGGCAGCAGGGCATTCTGGCAGAAGCACAGGACAGAGGCAGTCCCGGGAGATGCCGGCCACTGACACTACTGGGTTTATTGTGAGGCCACAGTATAACTTTGATCACTCCTGACCTCTACCTTCCTGGCTTTCCCCTCAAAGGATCTGACAGAGACAAAAGGGAACCATGTTCCCTACCAAGGTGTGTGACATTTTATTTTTTGTATTATCAAAACAGCTACTGATCTTATGCCTTAGCTGAATGAACCAGCATCTTCATGGTCATTCGAAGTAAAAGGTTGGAATTCAGCCTTAATTATTTACTCTTTCATCCCACTTATTCACAGCATTGCCAGATCTTACCATTTTAATTGTCCTTCACCTTGGCATCCTATTTGTATTCTGAATATCTCTGTCTTAATATGCATCCTCTTTTTTTTTTAAGATTTTATTTATTTATTTGAGAGAGAGAGAGAGAGAGCACAAGCGGGGGCAAAGGCAGAAGGAGAGAGAAAAACAGAATAGGCTCCCCACTGAATGAGGAGCCCCATCCCAGTACCCTAGGATCATGACCTGAGCCGAAGGCTGATGCTTAACCACTAAGCTACCCAGGCACCAAATACCTGCTCTCTTTAAAATTTGCCAGGACTGTTGGAATAATAACCTTAGTTTCTTTATGAAGGAGGTATTAAAATTACATAACAACCTAAACCATTATTCAAATAACAATATAGTTTCTCTCTCTCTCTCTCTCTATATATATATATGAACTTTACCTATATGCATATATGAAAAAGCAATGGAAATAGAAGAAAAATACGGCAAAAACCAATGATTTATAGAATCAGTCTCAGAAATCGACAGATCAGATGAAAACAATGCATAATAATATTAAAAAGGTAAGTAATTGATTCGATAAAATGGATTTCATAAGTACTGTATTGTTTTTCTATTGCGGTTGTAACACACTGTGGCAAAGTTAGTGGCTTATTAAACAGCACAAATTTAGTATCTTCTAGTACTATCGATCAGAAGTTTGGCACAGTTCTCACCTAGCTAAAATCACACTGTGAGTGAGGCTACATTACCTTCTGGAGACTATAAAGAGAATCTGTTTTCTCGCCTTTTCTAATTTCCAGAGGCTGCTCATAATCCGTGGGTCATTGCTCCCTCCTGCCATCTTCATAGCCAGAAAAATCACATCTCTCAAATTTCAGTTGTCATATCTCTCCCTCTTTCTCTTTGACCACAGCCAAGAGAGTTTCTCTGCCTTTAAGGTCTCATATGTTTAGATTAGGCCCATCCACATAGTTTAGAATAATCTTCCCATTTCATGGTGTTTAGCCTTAATCACATTCCCTTTTCTATTGTAAAGTAACAGAGTGACAGATTATAGGGGTTAGGGTATGGACATCTTTTGAATGCCATTATTCTGCCTTGTACAGATATAGCTAAATTTTGAACAAGAGCAAGAATATACATTGTTTTCAAATCCATGTGGGAAGTCCATGAAAAATGACCATAAAGGCAATATTGACAAATATCAAGATGCAGAAATAATACAGACCATTTCATTAGAATAAAATTAGATACAATAACAAGAATAGCTAAAAATATTTATAGATCTGAAAATTCATAAATCCCATAATAAAACACTATCCAGAGGAATTAAAAAATATTTTGAAATGGAAATTACAACCAAATGATAAATGCATACCACTGAGAACACAGTGCCTCAAAAGCTTGGAGGTAGAGCTAAAGTGACACTCAAATGAACAGACATGCCTCATGTTCATGACCATCCAATAGGAAATTTTTAAATAAAAATAATTATCCTCCCCAAATCTAGAAAAAGGACAACTAAAAAATCACAAATAAAAATATATTAGTAAATGTACAACTTGAAGGGAAAACCAAAATAGAGCTAATCAAGACAATGATCCATAGAAAGATTTATGAAGTTGATAATGCTTTTATGTTCACAGTTGATCAAGATGGGGGGAGAGAGAAACAGAGGTAATCTGGCTTCTTGTTTCCTCCATGACTTAATTTCCCACTATGTCTCCCTCTAACTTAGTCCCCATTGCCACCCATAACACTATCCATTTGCCCCTGGAAAATTCCAGCTATGTTCTATCTTGAGACATTACATCTGCTTTTCCTTTGCTTAGAAATCTTTTTCATCACATATCCACATAAATGTCTTCAATATAGGTTTTTGTTACTTTTTTCCATGAAAATCTCTCTTGGTTACACTATTTAACATTTGAAACCAACCCTCCTTACACTCCCTATTTTTCCTCCTTTGTTTTATTTTTTCCTCCATAATTTTTACTGTCTTCACAGATACACTATCGTTTATTATTCACTGCCCTCCACTATTCTATAAAGTCAATGAAGCTAGTGATTTTATTTAGTTTCTTCATTGTACATACCCCAAGAATAGAAAAGTGATAATAAATACCTATAAATAGTTGTTTAATAAATATATGAATGAATAAAAGTAAAATGACTTTTAAAAATTAGTTATAAAACATGCAAAAGATAAAAAACTACCAAAAAATTACAACTTTGTAGAAATAGGAACTGAAATTTAGATGAAATTTGATTATCTTTGTGGAACTATAGGAATGGTATTTTCAGCAATTAGTACCTATAGACTATCATCACATAACATTACAGTGGATAGATTCAAAGAAAACAACTGATCTGAATATTTTAAGTAGAATACAAACTCATTCATGAAAAAAAAAATCACCTCTTTAACTGTATATTTTGGGAATGCGTGGGTGGCTCAGTGGGTTGAACATCCCTTGGCTTCAGCTCCGATCATGGTCTCAGGGCCATGGGATCAGGCCCCATACCAGGCTTTGCACTCTGTGTGAGTCTGCTTGTCTCTCTTTCTCCCTTTCTGCTCTTCCCTCCCTCCCCCATGCTCTCTCTCAAATAAATAAAATCTTTTTTAAATATTGCATTTTTTTAAATTGTTCTTTGCTTGAGGGTGTTGTTTGGAATTTAATTTGTGCCATAGGGACCTAAAAGGTACAAGTGAAGGAAAAATTGTTAAAAGGTGGTATAAAGGTGCCTGGATGACAGTCCTTGGTTTTTGCTCAGGTCATAATCTTGAAATCCTGGAAGGAGCCCTGCACACTCAGGGGAGTCTGCTTGAGGTTCTCTCTCTCCCTCTTCCTCTGCCCTGACCCTGCTTGTGGATATGTGTGCACATGCTCTCTCTCTAAAATAAATAATCTTTTTTTAAAAAGTCTGATGCCTTGACTTTCCTATACTACAAATAGTACAAGATAAGCATTACTTTTATGAGAATAAAGTATTTGTATAAGGCATCAAATCTGAATTTATAATGATTCAATCAATGAACTTACATATGGAGTCCCATTTTTTTTGGCGGGGGAGGTTTCTTCTTATACATGGACTTTTCTCTCTATATCCATTACATTTGTCACTCTATGGAGTAGTCACTGCTTTACTATGCGCCAGCCATCCCTTTTTTTCTAAAAGCATCCAGATTTTCCTTTAGGGAACTAGCCTTCTTCAGTTTTGTTTATCTTTGTGATTTTGGTAATATTTAACTCACACCAAGCTCCATTGTTTGGCCCTCAGTGGCATGATCCAATCAACATAATCTTGTCCTCTTGCTGAAGGTTTGGTTTAGGAATAGGTAATAGCTAAGAGCTAGCATTCTCTGGCCAAATTAAGGGGTTTAGGTGATGATGATCAAAGTTGTTACTCTCCCTCATCCTTATTGTGAACTGGAGAACGTGTAACCCTGGTTGGTAGTGTCAGCCATTCTCTGCCTGCGCTAAGAAAGCCTGGGGTATAAGCCAACCCAGGGAAGAGGGAATTGTTGAAGGAGTCACAGAAAAATGGAGCTGGAGTCCTGCTTGGGTCAGGTCTGTCCCAGACTTACCTCTGGGCTTTTCAGCTGTATAAACCAACTGATCTTTTCCATTTAAAAGCGTGATTGAGTTGTTCTTTATTTAGTAAGAGACAATTGTTGGTGCACAAGTGCGCATGTACATGTGTGTTTTATAGGTCAGATTTGGACTCTGGGAAAACAAAGCTTGTTCTCTATTTTGTTGTTTAACATTGAGAGATATTTTTGCCATACATAACTTTCTTCCTCCCCTCTAGTTCAGCCGAAAACTGCTATTCTTTACATAAAATTAAAATACTCAGCAGTTTCGCTTCTCCAACCTGTCATTTTGTTCTCTGACCATAAAATAAGTTAGATATGAATATGTAGACACTTATTCAGTGCATTATTACAGATTGAGATAATTTGGCTCTGTAATTACAATGTTTCTCTTTAGAAAAAAACGGAATCAGAGCACTAATACTGCAATTTGTACATTGATCCCTTTATATCATTCTGTCAGACTCCTGGCCTTCAAAGGTTTCCTGAGTCTATTATAAAATAGCATAATTCATCCATTTTGCTATCTGCACCATTTGCAAGAATTTTCTCATTAATTACTTTCAATTTCAACCATTATGCCCTAATCCGAAACCATGTCCTTTTCTTCAACACTTTGCCATGATGTTTTAAACTCTTTCTCAGGGAAAAAATAATAATCCCAGATCTTTGTGAAGACATGATGAACTATTTCCATGAAGGCTCATTTAGAAAAACAACAAAGTGCTCTTATTTGAAACAAGGGAATAATCAGTTCATATGAAAAAAGAAGTGACCTATGCCTACCCAAACTCAAATGAACCTTTCCTATGGTTCAAATTTTGGTTAGCTTATTTCTATTTGTTTTCTTTTTCATTTTCATGCTTCTATGCATTTCCAGCTGGACTGACTCTGGAAGGAGCAATATATTACAAGAAACTTTGTTCTCATATTTCCAATCTGATTTCAACCTCTATGAGAAAGGTTAGGATAATCACAAGAATGTTGAGTTTCTTATCTGGACCCCATCTTTAAACCTTGAAAGGCTTACCCATCACTAGTTCTTAATTTCCAGTGTTTCCTTCTGGGCTAGAATATTTGTTATGATTAATGTACCTCTGATCTTTCCCTCTGTCTCTGTCTCATTTTCTTTCTTCCTCTGTCTTCCAAAGATAAAATCTCTCCAGTTTTTCTCTCACATTGATTTGTTTATTTTCAGTTCTTTCATCTTTGAAAGGTTAACTTTGAAATCATGGCTAGAGAAACACTGGAAAGTCTACTAGGAAAATATATTAGAGATTTAGCTAATTTTCTGAAATTTCTCTTAAAAAAAGTACCAGTCCAACATTCAGTTATTTGTATAGATATCACAGTTAAGGTAGTATTGAACACCTATTTGTCACTATTGGGTAGTTAATAGTCATTGGCTTTATTGTACAGTAGGTATAATTAAAAAGTTTAAAACTAACTCTCATACAAATATTTTCTTACTTAAGAAATAACTAAAAACATTATTTTCAAAATATGGTATTTTATTAGAGCAAGAAATTGAAGCCATTATTGGCGTCATTTCAATTTCTCTGATCTGTGAACACAAAAATAAGAAAGAAGAAAGCCAGAGACATTCAAATGCTAGGAATTTAATTTACTATTTTACCGGACAATCTGAGATTTGGGGAAAAGGGCTACATGGGAAGGAGCAAAGAGGATATTAGATAAATAAAAGTAACTCCTAGTTACTCTCCATAATACTTTTACTCCCAATAGCCTTGTTTTCTAATGACAGTGATTATCAGCGTTTCATTGAATGAGTTCTAGTCTAGATCACTATTATTAGAGATATTTTAGAATGCATAACAAAACCTGGAAAACTATTATGTAGGCTTTTTATTTATCTAATCTCAATCTCAAAAGTAGTTCCTTTAAGGCACTATCGCAAGTGCAAGTTTGACAGCCTGGCCATAGAAGTGGTTCAGTTTATGGGGTAAGAATTAGAAATTCAAACAGATTCAAATCTCCAGCTCATCTTAGCCTTCTAGGTTTGGCAAATAAATCAACTCCTAAGCCTTTGTTTTCTGATCAGGGTAATGGGAAAAACAGTATCTACCTTATATAATTATTGTGAGAATTAAACTCTAATACAAGTAGAATTCTATTGAAAAGAATACCTAAAATAGGTATTATTCCTAAAATACTCAATAGGGGGCATCTGGCTAGTTCAGATGGTGGAGATGAGACTTGAACTTGGGGTTGTGAGTTCAAGCCCCACAGTGGGTATAGAGATTACTTTAAAAAAATTAAATCTTTAAAAACTAACAGTATTCAAAAAATATTAGCCAGTACTGGGAGTAGTATTATAAATTACCTGTTCATTTTCCTTTCCTTAAATTGAATATTAAGCTATTTCTGTGAAATTATTGATCTACAAAGTATATATTACCAAAAAAAAGTATTACAATCCTGAAGGTTATATTTATTAACTGTCATTGGCTTTCTAAGGAGAGGCATTTTATTTTATTTTTTTTCCTAATGAGAGGCATTTCAGAATGTTTTGTATTTAAATATGTATGTTCTCCTTCTCCCTACATATACACATTATTGCAGAGAAATATATATAATGAGAAATCATGAGAAAAACAATGAGACTCTAGTAGGTTGGACTTTGCAGTCAGAAACACCTGAATCCAGAATAGAACTTTTCTACTTTTAAACTGATGACTCGATGCAAATTCCAATTTCTTGTATCTCCAGTTTCCTCAACTGTAAAACAAAGATAATGATGCCTATGTCACTGAGCAGCTTTGAAAATTAAAGATGATGCTTAGCAGAACTCTTCAAAGAGAATAACAGTCACCGGGGCTAACAATAATAATTAGCATTACCACGTTATTAATAAGAACATGCTTTCTAAGTGTTTTTCAGTCAAAAGATTGATCCAGTAAGAAACTATAGCCCGCTGAAATTTGTGAAATTGACCTTTTAAAAATCTATAGGTCTCTATAGACTAAAGGATGCTGAGCTAACATTTTGTCATACCATCATATTGGAAAGCTTAAATGCACATTTTTCGTATGTATTAAATAATGGGAGAAACTAATTTTAAACACATGAACCACTTTGATGCAACGTCCCCCCCCATCCCCACCCAAACCAATTCCATGAGGACTTTTTAAACTCCCTTAAGGTTATTGTCAATATGATACTGTTTATTTCAACCTATGGAGCTGCTCTCCCTCCTTGTTCCTTCCCTGGCCACATTTAACCAGTTTTAACTGGTGTCAACTCTTTGTGACCTCTAGCGAGGCAAATGGCTGAAGCGTCTGGCAGGTTCATTTGCACAGTAATGAGTTCTGTCTACTAGTCTGCTAGAGACTGATGGGGAGAAGGAGATTACCTTCCACCACTGCCTATTAAATGTGATTGACATGCCTGTATGATATCTGTCTTCCTTAACAGCCCTCCCGTCCTCTAAAAACTGTTTGTGAGCAAAAAGAATAGTTACTTAAATGAGGTCTGAAGCATTGTTCTCCTGCCACTTGTTTTTGTTTCAATTGCTATGGTGTAAAATGAGAACATTTTTTTTTAATAAAGAAAAATCGTATGATATTGTGAATAACTGGTAAGAGAAGAAAACATTTCATTATTTTTTTTAATTGGGAAAAAATACTATAGCAAGTCTCCTACAGCACAAGGATTATAAAAAAAAGTAAAAAATATTTCCTCAACTCATTTTAAGCTTTTTTAATAGCATCTTTAATTGTGCCATTTCATTTGATATTTTCAAACACTGACATTTATTATAGCTTTTATATCTACATTTATTCTCTAATCTTCTGTTTTATTTTTTATTCAGTTCATATCCTGTTTTAATATAACTTTTGCTTTATGGTGTAATTGCTATAAACATCTTAAAAATGTCTCTTAATAGCTCAATAACACATAAAATTGCAACAACTCACATAATGACTCTAATTTTATACCTCAATAAGAATGCACTTAACAGAAAACATTCCAAAAACCTCAACATAAAAGGGATATTTTAATTCTTATAAAAATTATCTTTTCCTATTACACTTTACCTACAGCATTTTAGGCAATCAAATCATATACATTTTATTTTAAGGTCCTATTGCAAGAGTCATTTTTAAACAAAATGAAAGGCCAAATTCTATTTAATTGCAGGAAATCAGGGGCAAGTCATGTTGAAATTCTCTTCAATTGTGAAATGTGACAAGTATTTTCCATTGTTAGAGATTTAAATTTATTCCTGCTTATGTTTTATGATCTATATTTCATGTCAAATTTTAGCATGGTTTAATTTTTAAATATGCCTAATCACAACATTATTAATGCTAAGATCTGATGAATTAATAGCTTAAATACTTGCTCACCAACTTTGAACTACAAGCATTGGCTCTCTGTATAATCATGGTTCACTATAATGCAATCAGGATATAGCCATATGGTTATCATGAAGCTGTCTGTTGGTTCAAGTTGTGGATATAGCTCAGACTGAAGCTACTTGAGACCTGAAATCCATCTCACCATAACCTAGAAGTTCTGAATGTGTTGGTTTAAATTAAGTGCTTGACTAGAGCAATGTAGCCATGAAAGTGAGAATAGAGCAGAAATGTATTTACATTTGATCTACATTCACTTGCCTCAAAAAGGAGAGCAAGGGGCAGGCAGCTGCAGACGGAAAAAGCAAATACTGCTGTTTGGATTCACTAAACAACTGTGCCACATCAATAGTTTATAATATACTATTCTACAGTTTTGCTGTTGCAGAACTGTAAGCAGTAAAGTATAGTAGATGTCTTCTTCCATCAACTCTAGCAAAATATTTGTTCTTTATATTCTCTATATAAAACATAAAATCCTGCTTCTACCTTGATGATTGCCTTACTCTAAAGTATGGAGGAAGAACTATTGGGACCCTTCTGGTATTAGTATTATAATTTAATTTAACTCAGGGCACAGCAGGAAATTGATTAATAGCTACAAAATGCACACGTGACTTAAAAGCATGAAAAGCAATTACTTCACCAATTACAGAAAGTCCAAAACAATTGTGATTGACAGAGCACAAGAAATACATTAGAATTGAAAATGTTGATCTTGAAAAAAAAAGGAAACCCTATAATCTCTTGATTTTATTTATAAAAACACACATAAAAAGAGCCACATATACTTTTTTCTTTCTGTATAATAACCTATTAAAATGAAATAATAAAATCAAGATTCATAAGTATTTATAATTATTTAATTAATTTATTTATTTAAGGGAGAGTGAGAAACAGTATGAGAGGGGAGAGGGTCAGAGAGAGAAAGCAGGCTTTCCACTAAGCCAGGAACCTGATGCAGGACTCGATTTCAGGACTCTGGGATCATGACCTGAGCCAAAGGCAGTCACTTAATCAATTAAGCTACCCAGGTGCCCCAGAATTTATAATTCTGAAATAATTTTAGATTTGTGATGTTTTAGTCACACCAGAATGACCATATTAAGGTTGAAACACATCAATATTTTTAAAGTATTCTAAGTGTTCTAATAAGAAGCATTCAATGTACAACAGAGCAAACAATTACATGCTTTAAAAAAGCTAGAATTTTTCTTTAATACCAGAAATAAGGAAAAGAGAATTCACTTCTAGTTTTATATGTTCCAAAAGTTTCGGGTATTATTTAATTTGAAAAGTGGAAAAGCAACTATAGAATTTTATAGTAGAACATACAATATTATATAAATTTCATATTATTGAAATTATATATGTATATTCTATATTATATTGTAATAATATATTTTTATTCCAGATAGCTAATAGTAAAAACTAGATAGTCTTAAAGCTTACAAAGTTGTTTACTTACTTTTTCCAAATATCCATTATTTTGACACACTCATTTATTTAATAGCTCAAAAGGCCGTACATAAAACCAATTTTTTTCACTTCTTTATTTACTCAGTACATTTTTTGAGGGCCATATGTTTATCACTGAGCATTACATATAGTCACACTGAGTGTTCAGCAAATATATTTAGAAAGATTGAATACTGAACACCAGCATTGTCTTGAAGATGGTGTTAATCATTGGGCCTCAGTTATTTCTGATCTGCATGGTAATTTATTTGATATATAGATATTTGTCAAGAAATATAGTTAAATATTTCAGATATTTTGTCTTCCAATACAGACTTCACTTTTTGAAATGCAGATTAAATGGCATTTAAAATAAGCTTTTTTCAGTCTATATTGGCATTTAAAATAATAAGCTCTTTTCAGTCTATATTAAAACTTTCAGAATCTTTGAGTAACATACTATCCCTTATTCTGAGGCCTTACTCAGAAAAAAATCTAAAAATTAAGAAAAGAAATAAACTTCAGATTTCTCTGTAAATTTATCCATGTAGAAAAACTCTAGGTTTATTAATTTCTGAGATTTCTTGTCCCTGTGACAATGACTTCTGCACTTGATCTTAGCCAAAACGCCAGCGACAATGACTTCTGATCATGCATTAGCTTTCTTATGAGTTGAATATATTATATTCAATAATATGAAGAATAATAGTTGCATGTATACAAGATTTGAAAAAAAGTAAATGACTTCCTAACCACCTAGCCACTTAGACATATTTTTTTTAGCATGTACCCACTAATACTGTACTTAGTTTGCCCTCCAAAAAGTCCATGAATTGTTCTATAGAATGTTGATCTCATTAATCAAACACCCTTTAAACACCCTTTCAGAATCCATAGATAACATATTACCTAGGATACAAACAACAACAACAACAAAAAACAACTTTGTTTAAGGATAATATACTTAGTCATGTGAACTGGCTGATATAAATTAGTTATTGTAGATAATCACTAATTGTTAAGAAAAGAGATAAAGCAGATTTTAAAAAGAGCTTGATGAAACTGAAGAAATCTTTGAATATTAACCAAAACTGCTAAAATTAATGCCAAAATATTTAAAAAATAAAAACAGTGATTACCTGTGTCTTGTAAAAAAAAAAAAATTAATGCCAGATAGCTATAGGAATTCTTCAACTTTGAATGAATCAGAACAATAGTGGTAATGTTTGAAATTGTTTTCAAACTCTGACTTTCTAATAATCTTATTTAAGAGTTTCTGTAAGAATTTGTCATAAATCTCTAATATTATCTGACCAAAAAGTGAATGCCAGAATCAAAGTCAACCAGAGTAATAATTAAAATACACAATATTCATTCAAAAACGAGACAGATGCAGCATACGGATAACTAATGTTAAAATAAAAGGTTTCTTTCCAACCAGAAATAGGCTAAAACCAGTAGTCAATTCTTAAAATAGACTTTTATAAAGACAATCTTGATTCATAGATTATATCCACTTTTCCCTTTAGAAAAAAATTAAATATATACGTATGAAATCAGCATTTATATTTCATGTTTAATGTAAAATTTACCTAGCTTATCCTAAAGCCATTTATAACAAATTGCCTATACTTTATTCACTGTCTCCCTTAATGAAAAATTCATTTCCCTTTTTCTGATCTCTGGAAGTAACTTGAATGTTTAGGATTCACTTTGGCCTCTTATTATTCATTCAAATTCTGCTTCTTTTCTGGGGGTAAAAGATATATATTTATGAATCACTCAGTATGTCAACCACATGTGGATTCTACAATGCTATGAGCATATGTTATTTGTATCCTGCTTTCTGATTTTCTGATTGACAGCAGGAGTTTAAGGGTGACTAGGCTTATTTCCTGTGGTTTAAGATTGATAGAAGTTTAGCAAAGCATATTCACTGATATATAATATTGCTTCCCTGATGACAGTGGGAATGAAAATTGGCACACGAACTCTTTGAACTTCAGAAGGAGGAAAAAACTTTAGCAGATTGTGTGCTTATGCAAATAGTGACATAAATTAACTTTGAAAATGTTGAGAATACAACAGGAAGAAAGAAATTTGAAAGTGAGCCAATCATAATGTCAGGAAATTACAGAATCTTTTCAACTACTTTTCATTTACTGAATTGTAAATATGAGCAATATTCTTTTTTATAAGTTAAATCTTATAAGTTTTGTTAATTTGCATTCAGAAAAAGGAATCCAGTTATATGATGAAAATTAAATAAAATTCTATTGGAACTTCTTGAAAGAAATATATCACAATTTGGGTTCTTTGGTGGAAAGTTTGACACAGACAGAACAAAGAAAACTACTAAGAATATGTCATCACTGCTGAAACTGATATTGTCACAGAACTTTAAGAAGAGAATAGAATTCAAGTTTTGATTTATATTTAAAAGCAGTTAATATGGCTTTGAATTACTTGGCAAAATTGATCAATATAAGTTAATGACAACAAATGTTTTTCTATAGCTTTTTTGTTAGTCAAGATTTCACAATCGGAAGATGAAGTTCCTATTTTTTCAGTCTAGCTAATGTCTTTTTCAGTTCTCAAACTGACCATACTTCTCAAGTGCACTTAATCTTCCTGATGCCTGGAATTCTGCAAGTATTTCGGCCAGAATTTCTACTAATACTTTGTTTCTTGGTTTAGATATGACTTCCCCTGGGAAGAGATCCTCAGATACAGGTTAGACAGACCTCTCAAACGTTCCACAGACCCTTCCTTTTCTCTCTCTTGGATCTTATCATACACACGGTATTTGCCTGTTCACTTCTCTTTATTCTTTATAAAATGTCCATGAGGACAGGAAACACATCTACTAACATAATTTTGGTATCAGGTGTGTCATCAATAAATAGTGCATGAAATTTATGAGTTAAATATCATATCCTTAGATAGAGAATATGAACTTGTCTGTCTCCACATGCAATTATCTTTTTATGGACAAGAATAGTGTCTTATTAAACTTTTTATTTTCAATGCCTAATACAAAGCCAAGAATATAATATATATTCAATAAATATTTTATTAAGTAAATGCATATTCAAATAGATTTTGGAGAGACACAACTGAATGAAGCTAAAATCCTTACATTACACAACTGAAATTCTTACATTTACGAACACAAAGCTTGCTTTCATTAAAAAAGAATCCCTCCCTTTTTCAGAAAAAAGCATTTGTTCCTGATAAGAAAGAGCAGTCTCTTACTAAGCATTCTTTGTACTTACAATAAGCCCTTACATAGGCTAATGTAAGCCCTCCTTTTTGCTTCTTATCCTAGATAAAACCATTAGTGCATCCCTCCTTTTCCATTCAAATAAACAAAGTGGTTTTTGCTTAAAAAAAAGAAAGTCAAAGTACTGTGTATTTCCAAGATGAAAAGAGGCACGTGCTTAGAGTACAACATCCAAAAATAAAATGATTGTGTTAGTGGCTTTTCACAATGGATACAAAACATGGGTGGCATTCTCTGCACACTCATCTGTCAAGATGAGTTTCTCACATTAGGTTGTAGCAAGGTTGTTATTCCATGGTGACAAAAACATGAGCTGAAAAGTCAGAAAAACCTAGGTTTGTTTGAATTCTGTTTCTACAGTATATGGTGTGAAGCTTTGGGGAAATTATTTAAACATTTTAAATATCAATTTCTTCAATTTTTGGTGGAGAAAATAATATCTAATTCATAGGGCTTGTAAGGAGAAAGTGTGCAATCCTGTAAAGGTCTTCTCTTTAGCTGAAAGAATGTTCTAAGGAAAGCTCTATAATTTGTTTCCTGAAAGAGCTGAAGTTCTACAATATCAAAATATATATAAAAAATATAGAGTTTTTCCAAGACGCTCTGATTTCCTGAGCATTTCATGGCCTCCAGTAACACAGTCCATGATGCTTGGCAGTGATCACTGAAAACTGGATCATTCCTTTCCTAATCCAGGTCACTTTCACGGGTACCTCTACCAAAAGGGAGTCCACATTCAAATCCTCAGGAGTTCTTAGGTGTTCCTAAGATTCTAGTTCAAAATTCAAACCACAGTCAGGGGCTGGAAAAATCATCGCATTTCTCTCCAGTTAAGACAATTTATCTGATTTTTCCCTTATCTTGTTTTGTGGTAGTAATTAGATTCCACTCTAGATTCTTTAAAGTTCTTAGTCCCTTGAATCTCAACATATATTTTTCTCTCACAGAGCCCTAACTCCATAATTACAATCTTGGCTTTCAGGATTATTGCTTAGATTATGGGTTTTAGGAGAAGTTTGATTTGAAATACAAAACTGTGCAATGATGTCTTTGTTCTTGGATGTAATCCCCTCTCCCAAGGCAAATGGACCACTCTCACAGCGGCCTATTATTGCCAAAAAGTCAGAGGTTACCAGAAATCCCTAGAAGTTGAATTGCTAATGAATATCTAAAAACATTTCCTGCCAAGGGGCGCCTGGGTGGCTCAGTGGGATAAGCCTCTACCTTGGGCTCAGATCATGGTCTCACGGTTCTGGGATGGAGCCCCACATCAGGCTCTCTGCTCAGTGGGGACCCTGCTTCCCCCTCTCTCTCTGCCTGTCTCTCTGCCTACTTGTGATCTCTCTCTCTCTCTGTGTCAAATAAATAAATAAATAAATAAAACCTGGGAAAAAAAAAAAAAGAATTACCTGCCAAAAATACTAGCGGTATTCCAAATCAGGGTTATATTTGAAAGCCTCTATTAAATTTGACTACAAATATTGCCATATTCCATCATCTTCCAAAACTCCTTATTTCCCCTTAGATCACAGAATAGTTTTCTGTGAATAATAAAATTCATATTAAACATTTCACATCTATAAATTAGCAGATAGTAATTCTTAATAAATTGTAGCTAATATTTTAACTCAGTTATGGCCTTTTTTAGGAAAAAAAAGGCAGTATTTCCCCTCTTTCTATTTTACTGGCACCATCTGAATCACATATAAGTTTGTAAAAAGCCCTACTTTGAATTAAGCTTGGTCACAAGAATGTTTACCAATGATCACATGACCTTTCCTAAAGTCAGGCTATGTGTTCTAAGATGAGTTATTCCTTTTACAGCTGATACTATTTTCTACAGTTTCTTTGTATAAAATGAGTAAAGTATTAGTGAATTTATTTTGAGTGGATCTCTATGTCTTTCAACTATAAACTTTATGTCTTTAAGCTTTTATTTGCTTACTTCTAAATTTTTCTACCCGTGGACAGAAAGTTTACCTAAGAAGCTTCCTACATCATTTAAACTATTAGTTTGAATTCATTTATGGTCAGTTGCTAAAACACCATCTGGCAACCATTTCTTTGCCTGTTTGTTTGTTTTAATTATTATGTTTAATAAGGGAAGAGAAGCAAAATGTAATGTCCTCAAGTATGCCTTTTTGGCATAAGGATTACCTTGAGCTGATTATTTTTAAGGAAAAAGAGACACAGGAGAAGCTCTAAAAATTGCATAAAAATTACTCTTTTGTAGTAGATATTTATAAGAGAAATCTTCATTTTTAAGGGATTCTCCCTTTCTGTAGCAAGAAGAAAAGGATGGTTAAATCTCTAGAAATTTATCAGAATTTATGAATTTATGACTTAGAATTTATGACTTAAAATTGTGCAACAACCATATATTTGTTTACTGTGCTTTGATAATAACTTCCCATAACTGGCTCTCCTTAGCCCCAACATCTTCTTTTGTCTTCAGCAGGAGATAATATTTAAGGTGATAGCTTGAGCCATTTTGGGTGTTACTGAGTTTTCCTGCGTATCTCCCATTCATGCAGGAGGGATATGTGTTATTAAACTTCTGTATGTGTGTTGGTGGTGGGTTTTTTTTTCTGTTAATCTGTCTTTTATTACATGGTGGTCTCAGCCAAGAACCTTAAAGGGTAGAGCGAAAATTATTTTTTGTACCTTACATAAGTTTACAGTAAACCACACATTTTTGATAAAATATTAAATACTTGTGACTAATTAGAACTACAAGTACTTGAAATAATAGTTAATACAAGCTAATAATTATCCTAATCTCCATAAAGATGGAACTTCTAGTACTATAGAAGGGTATTGGGAGTAGGGAGAGAGATAGTTGACAAAACATTTTGCTATTCTTTGTTTTGATGCATGCAAACCAGGTGGAGGACCCAGAGTGGGTCTGGCAGGACCAGCCAAGAGGGTCCTGGGCTTCATGCAGGATGGAAATCAAATGCAAGCTAAGAGGAAATGAAAGCAGAATTTACTGAAGACATAGAGTATAGATACAGACAGAACGTCTGGGAGACTTGGAAAGGAACGGAGAATGAGTCTTGTCTTTACTTGGCTTGGGGTCTGGGTTTTTGTTGAGGATTGTGGTCTGGTGGGCATGCCTTCTCAGTATTGCAGAACTGGTTAAAACGAAGAGGAGTGTTTAGATTTCCTCCATTAGTCACGTATGATCTAGAGCCAGGTGTCTTGGTGAGTCAGTGGGCTCACTGACTTACATGATAACCCTGCCTGATCGCTCCTTAGATGTTACCTATTGTGTTGGAAGACTCCAAAGAAATAAATCATTAACTCTGACCATTACAAGAACATACATCATGGGACCCCAAGGCTATAAGGTAGGGTTGGAGGTCCTAACAAGAACAGAAGCAGCAGAAAAAGCAGTCTTTTATAGGGTCCCTTAAGTTCCCCTGTCTCAGTTTTACAGGTGAACTGAAGGAATATGTTGGACTGTTTCCAAGTGTGCAAACCTGGTTTTAGGCATTATGTAATGACCCTCACTGCTTCCTATACCTATAAGTAATAATATCAAAGTTCTGTAGGTATAGATCACAAATGGCTAAGACAACCTTGTGCTCTTTCCCTTTGTTAAAGCAATTTTTATTACTGCAACTTTTTTTTTCTTTTTCACCATTGTTATGTCTAGGCCACATCTCAAACTATTTTTCATTTCAAAGGAAGGTTAGAAAAGCCTTGACTGGTGGTAGGTAGCTAGGAATTCAGAGGAATCTGAAATAAGAGTCCATGTGCACTTCTGACATGGCTCAGCTAGGTAGTAAAACAGTTGTAAGATTTATAGGGATCTCAGCACAGAAGACAGTACACAGAGCTTGACTAAGCTCAACAAGCTACTCAAGTATACAGAAAAACCTTTGCTTTTTGCTTCTCTTTCTCTGCCAGAGCACATCCAAAGTAGGTAACTAATTGCCCCAGGCATTGTTGGAGCAAAAGACCTCACATCGTTATTGATCCTGTACTTTTGTCTTTTCCCCTGAGTTCAACCTTCCTTCAGGGTGTTTGTGGGTGTTTAGAATTAAAGACTAAAAGGAAGTTTGAAACACTGACTGTAAGGCTCTTTGGTGCAGCTGTATTAGTTCTAAGAAACTGAGTTTAAACTGGAAAAACTATGCCAGCCATATTTCCTAAACACTGTATAGAGAAGCAATAAATAGAAACCATCTGCATTTCCAGTTTATCTAATTTTTAAAGTATTTAATAACCCAGGTTATTTGATAATATATGTGATAAGACTTATGGCATTCATGGATTAAAACAAATGCACCTTAGCAGGTAGCATTACATAAACATGTGGTTGCAGGTAGAGAGTAGAAGTGGTCACCTAGAGGAAAAGTAGAGATCTGTCGACAAAAAAACAACAACACAAATTTCCACTATATTCTTTCCACAACAAAATTTTGTAGTCTGTTAAGCCCCAAAAACAATATCAAATCCTATAGAAAAAAATTATTCTGTATGTATATACACATGTATATATAAGTACATGCAAATGTATATTTAATGGTGCTCTTATTTCCCTTAGAATAAATAAAAGTATCATGGGGTAAAATTCCATAAGGAAGAACACCGACCCAATGTTTCTGTATCCTAAAATACTTAAATAAAACAATTAATGTAACTACACAAAAATGCATATTTAGGAATTTATAATTTGTTTCCACAGATGTAACTCACCTATATTTCTATATCTAACGTGTCCCTAGGCAGGAAGTTAGTTTCTCAGGGTTGCCCC